>NC_091208.1:13888969-13966469 GCF_040958095.1 Procambarus clarkii | reverse complement strand
GGTCCTGCTTAGTGCATGACGTCACTGGGGTCCTGCTTAGTGCATGATGTCATTCGGTTCCTACTTAGTGCACGACGTCACTAGGGTCCTACTTAGTGCATGACGTCACTGGGGTCCTATTTAGAGCATGACGTCACTGGGGTCCTACTTAGTGCATGACGTCACTGGGGTCCTGCTTAGTGTATGACGTCACTAGGGTCCTGCTTAGTGCATAATGTCACTGGGGTCCTGCTTAGTACATGACGTCACTGGGGTCTTGCTTAGTGTATGACGTCAGTAGGGTCCTGCTTAGTGCATGACGTCACTGGGATCCTGCTTATTGCATGACGTCACTGGGGTCCTGCTTAGGGCATGATGTCACTGGTGTCCTGCTTAGCGCATGACGTCCTGCTTAGTGTGTGACGTCACTGGGGTCCTGCTTAGTACATGACGTCACTGGGGTCCTGCCTAGTGCATGACCTCACTGGGGTCCTGCTTAGTTCATGACGTCACTGGGGTCCTGCTTAGCGCACGACGTCACTAGGGTCCTGCTTAGTGTATGACGTCACTGGGGTCCTGCTTAGTACATGACGTCACTGGGGTCCTGCTTAGTGCATGACGTCACTGGGGTCTTGCTTACTACATGACGTCACTGGGGTCCAGCTTAGTGTATGACTGTCACCAGGGTCCTGCTTAGTGTATGACGTCACTGGGGTCCTGCTTAGTACTTGACGTCACGGGGGTCCTGCTTAGTGCATAACGTCACTAGGGTCCTGCTTAGTGCATGACGTCACTGGGGTCTTGCTTAGTGCATGACGTCATTGGGTTCATGCTTAGCGTATGACGTCACTGGGGTCCTGCTTAGTGCATGACGTCACTGGGGTCGTCCTTAGTGTATGACGTCACTAGGGCCCTCCTTAGTGTATGACGTCACTGGGGTCCTGCTTACTACATGACGTCACTGGGGACCTGCTTACTGCATAACGTCACTGGGTTTCTTCTTAGTGCATGACGTCATTGGGTTCATGCTTAGCGTATGACGTCAGTGGGGTCCTGCTAAGTGTATAACGTCACTGGGGTCCCGCATAGAGCAAGACGTCGTCACTGGGGACCTGCTTAGTGTATGATGTCACCGGGGTCCTGCTTAGTGCATGATGTCACTGGGGTCCAGCTTAGTGCATGACGTCACCGGGGTGCTGCTTAGTGCATGACGTCCCTGGGGTCCTGCTGAGGGTATGACGTCACTGGGGTCCCGCATAGAGCAAGACGTCACTGGGGTCCTGCTTAGTGCATGGCGTCACTGGGATCTGCTTAGTGCATGACGTCACTGGGGTTCTGCTTAGTGCATGACGTCACTGGAGTCCTGCTTTGTGCATGACGTCACCGGGGTCCTGCTTAGTGCATGACGTCACCGGGGTCCTGCTCAGTGCATGACGTCACTGGGGTCCTGCTGAGTGCATGACGTCACTGGTATCCTCTCACTGTCAGTACTTGGTCACGTGACCCTAAATGTGTCACTGAGTACTGTGAAGTTGTTCTACTTTGCACCGTCGTGTTTAACGGAAATAATTCATTAAAATACAGAGCCTGACACCAGCCTCATTACATAATACACTGTAACATTTCAGCCATTTCCCCCTGGGTAGCGTGTCAAGCCGTTCTCCTAATAGAACGTGGCCATCTGTTGGCTCTATGCTTACTGCTCTGTGGCCACCTGACCAAAACACTAACAACAAGAAACACCAGCGTGACCAAAACACCAACAACAAGAAACACCAGCGTGACCAAAACACCAACAACAAGAAACACCAGCGTGACCAAAACACCAACAACAAGAAACACCAGCGTGACCAAAACACCAACAACAAGAAACACCAGCGTGACCAAAACACCAACAACAAGAAACACCAGCGTGACCAAAACACCAACAACAAGAAACACCAGCGTGACCAAAACACTAACAACAAGAAACACCAGCGTGACCAAAACACCTACAACAAGAAACACCAGCGTGACCAAAACACCAACAACAAGAAACACCAGCGTGACCAAAACACCAACAACAAGAAACACCAGCGTGACCAAAACACCAACAACAAGAAACACATGTTTAAGGCAAGTTTCGATCACTGTAGTCAACATCACCAATGTGATCCCCACTCACTACAAAGAGTAAAGTTTAGAGGTCTAACGTTTATTAAAATATTTAAAGTTTTCCTAGAATAAATGAACTCTTCTCTAGTTTCTTTTGATATAAATACTATTTTTTTTTATTAAATAAAGTAGTAGAATTTTGTGCTAAAATTTTTAAAATTTTAAACAATTTTAAAAACATTTAATAGACTTTTTGTACTTTTATATTGCTAAATAAATCGCAATGTTACATTTTTTTATTTATGAGCGTATTGTATATAAGAAATAATAAGTATTATTATCGTGCTCATATTCCTACACTCATAAGGTCGTCGATTTCTATACCACTTTATTGGGTGACTTTTATATTTACTATTTCTTATGTTCATTCCACCGGAAATTTTTTGATGACACTTTCAATACCTGGATACCTGGTCACTGTAATGAAGCCAGGTTTCAGATAATCTGAATATTTACTCTATTCTGGAATAGATAGGAATTTCTGTGAATATGAATTACTGAAATAAGAAACAATATATGTCAGATGTGCACAACATGAGGATTAAACAACCCTCCTTCTAATGCATAGTAACACAATGTAACAATATTTGTTCCTGGCCAGTGAGTGATGTTTAGTAATTTCTAACGCCTCCAAAGAATAGAATATGGCTATTATTCCCCCCAGACTTTGCTTTTGTAACCAGGTCAGTGATAACCTGACTTTTTCATTTTTTCAATTAGAAAGGAACGAATTTGCGTCTTTCAGTTTACAAAAAGTCAGAAAATCTATTTATGAATGAAAATTAACATGTATTTATACTAACGTTATAGTTAAATGATCACAAAAGATTTTCAAGTGTATAGTTTTTTTAGATTTACCATTAAACTGTAAATCACTTCCACCTATCAGCGCCCAAATGTTGCCCTCTATCATGTTCTGCATAGCAGAACAAAGCACAATGTTCAGTATAGCAGAACATAATCTTTGAACTTTGGTAGCAGCGTTCAAAGTCCAGTATATCCTGGTGGATATACACGCCCAGGTTCTTCTTGAATTGATGAAGATGAGCGTCAGGAATATGAACTTTAAGGGACATTGTGCAGCCCATTGTGCCATAGTTCTATTCGCAACCAGCTCCACATAGTTGACGGCCGTGTGACTGCCCGCTTCAACAACACAAAACAAAAGCTGTTTCATGCTACTTTCTCCTTCATAGTGAGCATCTTGGAGAATTTCTTGTACTCCAAGATCTTTTTATGTGATCCGACAAAGAAACCGACTTTGATCTTTGCCACGAACTGGTGAGGGAAAAAGTCTTGAAGGAACTTGAAGGCTACCGACTCTTATCAGAAGCTTTGATCAATTGTTTCAAAGTCCAAATTTATTGTGCAGGGGAGGCATGAGCATCTCCCGGAGTCCACCGTGGCTCCCACTTCACACTGTTCCTGCTCACAGAGAACTAAATTTGCCCTGGCTTGTTCTGCCTGTTGTTAATTGTTCCCCAACCTGTTCTAACAAAATGGCGTATTTTAACTTATACTTTACCTAAGGCCAAAAATTGTTGTACTAGAAAATGGTACCGGCTCACGAAATTTATATACTGTTCCGTTTTCTGTTGTAGGTTCTATGGTAGGTTAGGATAAAGGCACTTTAGTACGAAAGTTTCTTGTCATTGGGAAACCTTAGGAGGACGGGCTGTGTTCTTGCCTTCCCAAAGGCAAAGATGGAAAGGGTAACCTGTAAAAAAACACATAAAAGACCCCATCAGAAATGCCACTATAATATTTTGAAGCCTCTAATGACCTCCCAGCTTCACCCTTCAAGGAGTCCAGCAAGGTCTTGATGCTGTTGTAATCCTCTATGACGTGCACTGATTGTGACAGGGCAAGATATAGGTACTTGTTCCTATTATGGACCCGTTCTTAAAGTTACTACACGTTTATTCAGCACTGAATTTATCTGGAATGTTCTGAAAAAAATCATAAATTTCAAAATATGACTGTCCTGGTCACGAAAGGAAAGTTTGTAATTTCCATTTTCTGTACTTTGGTGGCATAAACCTTTATGATAAATCACTTATTACCCAGGAACAAAAAAAAGTGTTACACAGTGCACCTCTGTGGTATACTGTACTAACACGAATCTATGAAGTATTTCCAATGAAACAAGAGGCAGATGTAAGATGCACTGAGGGAAGTCTTGCAATTTTAATGTTTCTGCCTTCCCAGATTTTAACCTGCCCCAGATATTTTAAAAAGACTTTCTGAGTCTTTTTCTACCTAAAACTGACTAAATGGTGTAATTTTTAGGTACACATTTTTTTGCTTTAAAATCTACGATTCCAATAAAACAATAATAATGAACTAAAAAATAATTATTACCAAACGATTGTGAAAGTTAATATTTTGTAGGATATTTTTATTTTCCATAAAACTTCATGAAATTAAAAATATTAATATTATTTTAAACAAGTAGTGAAGTTGATGACTAACTGTGCACACACCTGAGTAGGTAAGCCAATTAGGCACCCCACTGTGGAGGTGGTGTGCAGGTGTCTAGTTCTGGGGGTTCCCTGGGGGCCGTCCGGCCGCGCAGCACCAGTCCCCAGGTAGTATAGTGTGTAGGACTGACTCCGTGTGGGTCGAGAGGATAATGGAGGGTAAGTGACAGTAGTTGTGTTTAGCATATGTGGAGGTGTGTAATCTGAAAATATACATGTAGATAGCATAGAGTTAAGCAGTGTGAGTAGTTAATAATAATAACAGTATGTAGGAAGGATATGTTGAGGGCATAGAGGGAGACCCCCATCCCATAGATGGATCGGGGGGTAGGAGATCAAGCTGGGTGGTTAGGGGTAGGGCACATGAAGGAGGTAAAGGGGAGCGGGCAGTAGCTTTGACTGATAGCGAGGTCTCTGTTTTATGTAGTGTAAATATTTTTACCAATTCTTTGCCTGTGGTGGTGGGGTCTCCAATATCTTCATGTCGGAGTCTAGAGGTGTACACGGTAGGAGGTCACAGTAACAAATGAGGGTGTGACTTTACCCGTAGTGTTTTTGTAAACAGGGTGGGTGGGGCAACCCTCTCCCTCCCCTCCCTTACCTTGCTTCCAGAGTGGTAAGAAGCAAGACCACATAGACCTGAGGAGTGTCACCACAAGGCACGTGGATGTGTGCAGGAGCGAGTGTTTTGAACCGCTCTCCTCTTGAAGGGCAAGACGCATCTGCTAGGAATAACAGCAATACGGCGTACCATACATACTCACTCCTGTCACAGCTCACACCGCCACATAGCAGCAGCAGAACATAGGCTATGAGGCAGATCACATGCTAGCAGAGCACTCAGAGACTGGTGTGTGGTCTTTGACGCTCCGTGCATGAGTGGGCGGTCTTTGCGTTAAGGAGGTGTCATATGTCGCACCCTCCCCTCCCATGCAGGTGATAGTTATCTATTCCCCGGGAAAGGCCGAGAGGGAGAGAGAGCCGGTCGGCCGAGCGGACAGCACGCTGGACTTGTGATCCTGTGGTCCCGGGTTCGATCCCGGGCGCCAGCGAGAAACAATGGGCAGAGTTTCTTTCACCGTATGCCCCTGTTACCTAGCAGTAAATAGGTACCTGGGTGTTAGTCAGCTGTCACGGGTTGCTTCCTGGGGGTGGAGGCCTGGTCGAGGATCGGGCCGCGGGGACACTAAAAAGCCCCGAAATCATCTCAAGATAACCTCCCCACTTTACATTCCCCACCCCCTACCTCGCTTCCAGAGCGGTACATACCCAGGAGTGGACGGTGTTCGTGTTGTGCACCCTCCCCACCCCCCCCACCCCCCCCCCTCCCATGCAGGTGAGAGTTATCAATTACTCGACAATTCCCCTCTTCACATTTCCCCAGTCCTCCATAAATGAGGCAAAAAATAGTAAACACATTATATATATCACTGTATTCATATTAAATAATGACTAAAGCCCGAGGTAGAGAATTTTTAATTTTGCTTGGACTCTGAGTAAGGACCCTCATCGTATACCACTCTTCAATTTTCAATCAAATCAGTGCCAGCATCGCTCAGTTAAAGTCAGTCACTAAGCGTTTACTGAATGAGGGAAACATTTTACATCTTTAAAGGAGACTACCAGTCTTCAATTTTTTTCAATCAAATCAAATCAGTGCCAGCATCACTCAGAAAACTTGGTCAAAGTCAGTCAGTAAGCGTTTACTGAATGAGGGGAAACATTTTTTACATCTTTTAAGGAGACTACCAGTCTTTATTTTTCATTATTTTTATCAAATCAAATCAGTGCCAGCATCAGTCAGTAAACTTTGTCAAAGACAGACAGTAAGCATTTACTGAATTCCAACCCAACATAAACAGTGTGTCTTGGCTAGCAGACCACATAGGAGCGGTGTGAGCTCTTTGACGGCAGTGGGGGAGTAGTCTGTGTTCGCGTTTAAGGAGGAGGTGTATTGTTACTATCAGGAGAGTGTCGCACCCTCCACTCACCCCCCTCACAGGTGTAGTGTTACTACCAGGAGAGTGTCGCACCCTCCACTCACCCTCCTCACAGGTGTAGTGTTACTACCAGGAGAGTGTCGCACCCTCCACTCACCCCCCTCACAGGTGTAGTGTTACTACCAGGAGAGTGTCGCACCCTCCACTCACCCTCCTCACAGGTGTAGTGTTACTACCAGGAGAGTGTCGCACCCTCCACTCACCCCCCTCACAGGTGTAGTGTTACTACCAGGAGAGTGTCGCACCCTCCACTCACCCTCCTCACAGGTGTAGTGTTACTACCAGGAGAGTGTCGCACCCTCCACTCACCCCCCTCACATGCAGCCGACAGTTATCAATTACTTGACAATTCCACACTTCACATTTCCTCAGTCCACCATAAACGAGGCAAAATAGTCAGGGGAAAGTAAACACATTACATATAATTTTATTCTTTTATTAAACACTTAAGAGATTTACAACGGTAATAATAATAATAATAATAATAATAATAATAATAATAATAATATTATAAATTCTCCTATATAAATTCATATAAATTAAATAACAACAATAAGGGAAGTGTCTTTCCAAAATCTTATCTAAGTCATTATTGGCCAGTAATATAGGTAGATATGATTAATTCCAGTTAAGACACGAATGAACGACTCACTACAGGTAATTAAGCCTTGGTCCTTATATAATAATATACAGTGTTTTCTATGATATAGCTGTCATATATTAGGATTCTGGCTTTACAGCTAGTGCCTTTGACAGGAACAAGAAGAGGAAGCAAGAATTAATCTTGGTACATCAGTTACTTGGGTGCTGGAAGCTAGCCTGTCCCGAGGATAATTTGGTGTCTACATCCTAGTTATACCTGGTGGACTAAGCCTACCATACAATAAGTAAGGCACCCCCGAAGTTATTTACTAATATATGTAGTTTAATACTGTAGTTTGAGTGGCTGCATATATATAATTAAAAAAATAAACCCCCCCCTAATGTGTAAGGATCGATTTGTGAGAATTTGCAGAAACACAGTTCGCTAAACATCATACAAATTACTATCGAAATATATAAATTAACGTATATATAAATCCTATATAAATTCATATAAATTAAATAAATATAAATCTCACAGGTCGGTTCCCACAGCTCTAGGAAGCAACTGCTCTCAGCCTGCTAACATAACTCAGCAGACGTCTGTTCCTGTACCCACCTGTAGAATAAAAAAAAAAACTAGTTGGAATGGTCAATCAGAGCAAATCGAAAAACAATACCAAAAATAACAATAAATAAATAATCCGCAAGATATTTCTATAACTGCAAAGTAAATTCATAAACACTAACTATTCATGCAAGATCCTCTTTTGTTATTAACATAATATTTTCACTTCTCTATTGCCACCGTCAGTCTTTTTCAGTTGGGTTCGTACATACGAACGAACATAACACATTAGAAACAAAACTGATATTATCTATTTTACGAAATTAAATCATTATTTCCCCATCTGGCAACCCTCCCTCATCCTCTTCCTCCTACTGAACAATGGTGTCAGGTGGTCATTCCCCTTAATGCAACACACGTCAGCAGATACCTAACTCCCAGGTGTAGCTATTTACTGCAAGGTGAACAGTGGCATCAGGTGAAAAGAACCGTTGCCCAAGCATTCAGGTCCTGCCCCGGCAAACGAACCAGGGACCTCTCGGCTGTGACCCGAATGGGCTTATGGTTATGCACAATCGTGACTTTTGATTCTATTTAAATATACACACTTGTAGCATTCGGACAACATTTGGCCGTCGTACATTTGTAACAGCTGGCAATTCTTATCTCTTCTCGGCCAAGTGTCTGATACGATCCTTGTGTAGAGTCCTTGACATTTAACCAGTTTCTGGATCATGGGGAAAGTGAGTTCGACCATGCGCTCCATCGCTGAGAATGGGAAGGTAAGCCATAGATGGATGACGAGTGATAATCGTCCGACCCGGGTGTACTTTCTAGTTATCCCATGGTCTCTTAATGGGTGATTATGTGGTGTAGAGGCTGTCCTACACGGTGAGATGGGTGAGATAATGTGTGACGGATGAGTGTGTTTAATTGCACGCTAGGTGGTCCTGATGTGGGTTTTGCAGTTAGCCTCAAGGGAAGGGTAATATGTGTATTGAAAGTGTATGTTTAGAAAATGTAGATTTGTTTGTTATGCGTCCACGCCATTGCTGGAACGGGAAGACATATGGATGAGCGTGATGGATGTGAGGTAATAATCGCGAGACCGGGGTATGGTTTCTTGTTACCCCTCCGCCCTCCCCTCAGCCAACCGCCAACCACCTCATCCCTCCCATTCAGCCATCCTGATGAATGACTGACGGATGAGGAGTGATAATCGCGAGACCCGGGTGCGGTTTCCAGCTATACCAGCCCTCTTGATGAGCGATTATGTGGTGTGGATCGTCCCCTCCATGCTGAGATGGATGACAGGTGGATGAGCGTGATTATTAGCATGGTAAACGTGTTCAAGCCGGATGTGGTTTTCTGGTTAACCCGCTCCCTCTTGAAGCATGGTTATATAGAGGGTTCCCCACTCAAACAGTGGAGACGGGTGACAGATGGATGGATGACGGATGTCCGTGATCGAGCAGGCGTGGGGTGTGGGGGGGGGGCACTACCGCGCTCCTCCCACCTCAACCACGCTCCTCTCAGAGCGAGCCGATGTCATCTCTATTATGCTCCTCATACCCATTCAACGGTTGATCTCAGTGATTTAAAGTCATATTTTGTATGTAGTAATCTCAGTAAGTAGTCACCAGGCTGTGACTCATACGTCAGGCTGCGAGTAGCCGCGTCCAACAGCCTGGTTGATCAGTCCGGCAACCAGGAGGCCTGGTCGACGACCGGGCCGCGGGGACGCTAAGCCCCGGAAGCACCTCAAGGTATCTCAACATCAACCATAGTAAAAACCCACACACTATCCAGAGGACGTCTATCCAGTGTAGCCCAGCAACGTTGCCCCATTACACCCTTCCTGACCTCCAGTTGGAGGTGAACTGAAGTGTATTAGGTAATGGTCACATTACTACCACCCCCCCCCCCGGCCCCCTTCCCAACAGCAACATCTGGTGTCACTTCAATATTATTATTATTATAATACACAACAAATAAATATTAGTGTTATTCTTGTAACGTAACCAACAGGGAAACACTTCTTTGTATTAATTTAATTTCCTATCCTCCTGATGCATCTGTTCACTTGGCAGTTACATTCATAAAAGATAAAAAGAGATTTGGTGAATATGTCCTTTCACCTGATGGGACTGTTCACATAGTGTTTCCTTTCACCTGATGCATCTGTTTACATAGCAGTTACATTCATAAAAGATAGAGATATATGGTGAACATGACCTTCCACATGATCTGGCTGTTCACATAACGTTTCCTTTCACCTCATGCAACTGTTCAAATAAAGTATAGTTCTTTATCTTGCTCTCATATTGTTCTTAGCATGTTCTGTGTTCATTGCATCCTCTTACATGTTCTTTAAAATCAAATATACAATTCTTTGTCATTCAGTAATTAGTTCTTGTCAAATATTTTCACCCACAGTACAGTCAACTATGTTAATGTATTCTTGCCTATCAACTTATTATATCTTACCAACACTGTTTTTAAACAAAATTGTACTTTATTCAGTAACAAATTTATCAAGGAAATCTTTTCCTGACGTTTCTTAACTAAATTATCCGTCAATCAACTGAAAATACTCACTTTCATCATTTCTTGACTTAAATAACACTTCTCTCACCTGAAAATAGTGAAGCGTAACTTCTTTCAACACTTTTAAAGGCACTTCAACACCAAGAAGGCACAACAGTCGTTATGCCTTCTTGAAATAAGAAAAAAATAGTCAAAGGGATGTTTATACTCTGTTCTTAACTAAATATCACTTCCCCCAACTGGAAATAGTCAAGCTTACCACGTGCGGAGATTGACACAGTCTCTCATCGCCTTAACCATCACTAATTGGAGGCGTTGAGCTAGGCTGCTCATCACATTATCTGATTACTAATTGGAGGCGTTGAGCTAAGGGTTGATAGAGAGATTCTTGTGTTCACAACATACAAAACAGATCATGCAACTCATTTATGTGTATGTTGATTTTAGTTTTAGTTAAAAAAAAAATCCCAAACTGTATAATGTAACCAAAACATGGAAACATCTAATAAGGAGTTTTTTTTGACGAGAGGCAACACTCAACACACAACACATATCACAACTCACATCACACAAAAGACAACTCACCGCACATAACACACGAAACACAAACATAGACTATGTATCACAACACACACATCACAAAACACAACACACATCACGCAACACAAAACACAACACACATCACAAAACACAACACACGACACAACACAACATACATCACAAAACACAACACACATCACAAAACACAAAACACTAAACACGACACAACACACATCACAAAACACAACACACATCACAACACAACACACATCACAAAACACAACACACATCACAAAACACAACAAAACACACAAAACACAACATACAACACACATCACAAAACACAACACACATCACAAAACACAACACACATCTCAAAACACAACACACATCACAAAACACAACACAACACACATCACAACACAACACACATCACAACACAACACACATCACAAAACACATCACACATCACAAAACACAACACACAACACAACACACATCACAAAACACAACACACATCACACACACGTCTGTTTTAAATAAAGTATCTCAGATCTTTTAAAGTATCGTATGTGTATTATTATTATTATTTATGTTGTTGAATATTTCGAACACTGAGAAAATAAGAAAGAGAAACTTTAAATATAACGTAGAGAGGATAAAGAGTGAGGAAAAGGTAAGGCTATATTAGACTAAGAGAGAAAAGGGGAGGGTAAAAGAGAAGGTGAAACTAAATCAGTTATATTGCCCAAAAACCTATGCGTAATCCAACATTATGTTTATAAAACAACTTTGTATGTACTTTCCTGACTAAAATTTACTTTCTTACTATATACTACCACATACAGAGAGGAGAAAAAAATATGTATGAATTACTTTAACAAAAACTATAACTGAAATGTTAGGTTAAGGAATGTTAATTTTTTATGTAATGTTCTGAAAATAGTATATGTCTAAGTGTTTGCTAGAGTTGTGATGGTTTGTCTAAGTATATGTAGTTGTGCAAGTTTGAGAGAGATTGTATATACAGGATCGCTTGTAAAAGTTTGGGGAAGTGAATAAGTTAATGAACTGAGAGTATGTGTGCATGTGCAAGTAAGTAGTTGTTTGTGTAAATGAGTGAACTGTTATTTTACATCAAACATGATAAATTCATCTTATGAGAGACATGTTGAACTTAAAGCAAGAGATATAAAGTACAAAAGAGAGAGTTTGAGACTAAGAGAAGGAGCCTGAAAAAGATATCACACTAAGACAGAAAATAAAGACAGACAGTGAAAAGGTATTGTCTGAAAAAAAAGGATAAAACAGTCATTGACAAAAATAAAGACATAGGTTATATTATATTGAGATGATTTCGGGGCTTAGCGTATCCGCGGCCCGGTCCTCAACCAGGCCTAGTTTTGTTACACATCCCCAGGAAGCAGCCCGTAGCAGCTGTCTAACTCCCAGGTACCAATTTACTGCTAGGTGACAGGAGCATCAGGGTGAAAGAAACTCTGCCCCTGTTGTCTCTGCCATCACCAGGGATCGAACCTGGACCCCTAGGATTACGAGTCCAGAGCGCTTTCCGCTCAGTTATCAGGCCCTCTAGGCATAGGCACGGACATTGACAGAAAACAAATATTAAGAAAGAGAAACAAAGCTAAGGCGTTGAGACTGATCTGAATAAAATGAGAAAAGACTGGGAAAGAGACATGAAGAGCTAAGACATTGAAACTTAAAATAAAATTGTATAGTGTTTAAGTTGCATGAAGGTTTGTGAATGTAATTATCGGTGCATACGTTTCTTCATGTTTTGCATATAAAGAAGAGTTCGTGTGTGTAGTAAAAGTTTGTGTTTTGTCAGACATGTGTGAATTTGTACAATTTTATGATAGTTTCTGCAGGTAATTGTATGTATTAATGGGACTTTGGCATATATATTTGTGCGAATTTGAGAAAGAGAGTAAATTAATGAATTGAGTTAACATGTGCATATACAAGTCTGCGTCTGTGTTTGTGTAAGTGACTGAACTGAGTATTTTGCTTAAGTTGTATAAGATTGTGAATGTGATTATAAGCTTACGAGTGTAATTGTATGTGTAAATGAGTGTTGTCTACGTAAATAAATAGGAGTTGATGTTTCAGTGAGAATAAGATGATGCTTAAAATAAGTTATGCTATGATAAAAACGTTAGGATAATTTAGGTTATGCATGCTGGTTCAGTTAGCTAAGATAGGGAGGAACAGGTAGGTTGGACTAAGTAAGTTACATTAGGATAGTTAGGTTAGGTTAGGTTAGTACACAGGAGTCCAGTTGGTAGGATTATGCAGTGTTGTTTAGAGAACAGTTCAAGATAAAGTGACTAAGAAAATATATTTTAACAGAATGATTAATAAATAGAAATGAAAGTTTGTTACAAAAAGGTGAACTAGTTACTTAAAGAGTTGTGTTCTTGTGATATATTAAATGTTAATCCCGAGTTTTGACTGTAAATGTCTTAAAGAACTTGTACTATTATATAATGATAGTTATTTTATACACTTTTATTTGAAGCATAAGTTTATTAGTACATAAAGTTGCACACACTTAGTTGGATATATTACTTAAAAGTTGTTTGAGGCGACAACACGTCTTGTCATTGTAAGTTTAGCATAAACTTTAGTTTATATAAGTCTTGAAAATTTGTCCTTAACGACTTATTTATTGAATGATGAACAATGTTTGTTACAGAGAGAGAGTAATATTTCATACTAGAAAACTACTTTTAATGTTTAAGAGAATAATTTTGATGATACTGAGAGTATTCTTTTACGTAAATATACTACAGAGAGTATTCCTGTTGTCTTTGAGAGTGTTTATTGAGAATAAAGATGATATGAGAGTATCATTTTGATGTATAAAGTCATGTTAAAGAGTGCAAATGACAATTAAAATGATCTTGGAAGGTATTATTGATGTTTTGGAGAATTTTTAATGCATGAAGTTGTCTTAGAAAGGTGGATTGATTTATGTAAACACCATTTCGATGTGTATAGACAACTGATATGTATTTATTTTGTAAACGCCATTGGGATATGTGTATAGTCAACTCTCCATGTGTATTTATTTTTGTAAACAGCATTTAGATATGTGCATTGCCAACTCCTGCTCCTTTACACACACTATTTATTTGAACAGATGCATTAGGTGTAAGAAATCGGTAATTCAAAACTAGTTTTATGAGTTCATATTATTAATACACATACAGTACTTTACATTGAGACACACCAACATCACCAACTAACAGACTATGAGAACAGTTACATAAGAGAGAGGCATTATTGGTTAAGTTATGAGTGTATATTAAATAATAATAATACATATACGGTACTTTAATAGATCTGAGACACTTCATTTAAAACAGACGTGTGGGTGATGTGAGTTGTGTTTTGTGATGTGAGTTGTGTTGTGTTGTGTTGTGTTGTGTTTAGTGATGTGTGTTGTGTTGTGTTGTGTTTAGTGATGTGTTGTGTTTTGTGATGTGTGTTGTGTTGTGTTTAGTGAAGTGTGTTGTGATGTGTTGTGTTTAGTGATGTGAGTTGTGTTGTGTTGTGTTGTGTTTTGTGATGTGTGTTGTGATGTGTTGTGTTTAGTGATGTGTGTTGTGTTGTGTTGTGTTTAGTGATGTGTGTTGTGTTGTATTGTGTTTTCTGATGTGTTTTGTTTTGTGATGTGTGTTGTGTTGTGTTTAGTGAAGTGTGTTGTGTTGTGTTTAGTGAAGTGTGTTGTGTGTTGTGATGTGTGTTGTGTTGTGTTTTGTGATGTGTGTTGTGATGTGTGTTGTGTTGCGTTTTGTGATGTGTGTTGTGTTGTGATGTGTGTTGTGTGTTGTGTTGTGATGTGTGTTGTGTTGTATTGTGATGTGTGTTGTGTTGTGTTTTGTGATGTGTGTTGTGTTTTGTGTTGTGTTGTTATGTGTGTTGTGTTGCGTTTTGTGATGTGTGTTGTGTTGTGATGTGTGTTGTGTTGTGTGTTGTGTTGTGCTGTGATGTGTGTTGTGTTGTATTGTGATGTGTGATGTGTGTTGTGATTTGTGTGTTGTTTTGTTTTGTGATTTGTATGATGTGTGTTGATTGTCGTGTAATTTGTTTTGTGTGTTGTGTTGTGTTTTGTGATTTGTGTGTGCTGTGATGTGCGTTGTGTGATGTGTTTTGTGTGTCGCGTGTTGTGCGATGTCTGTTGTGTGTTGTGTGATGTATTGTGTGTGTTGTGCGTTGTGTGTTGTTGTCTTTTGTGTGATGTGAGTTGTGATATGTGTGTTTGTGTGTTGAGTGTTGCCTCTAGTCGAAAACCTCCTTATTGGATGTTTCCATGTTTTGGTTACGTTATGCGGTTTGGGATTTTTTGTTAATCTAAAACTAAAGTCTACATACACATAAATGAATCTCACGATCTGTTTTGTATGTGGAGACACACCAGAATCTCTTTATCAACCCTTAGCTCAACGCCTCCAATTAGTAATCAGATAATGTGATGAGAAGCCTAGCTCAACGCCTCCAATTAGTAATCAGATAATGTGATGAGAAGCCTAGCTCAACGCTTCCAATTAGTAATCAGATAATGTGATGAGCAGCCTAGCTCAACGCCTCCAATTAGTAATCAGATAATGTGATGAGCAGCCTAGCTCAACGCCTCCAATTAGTGATGGTTAAGGTGATGAGAGAATGTGCCACTCTCCGCACGTGGTAAGCTTGACTATTTCCAGTTGAAGGAAGTGATATTTAGTTAGGGACAGTGTAAAAAGATTCCTTTTACTAATCTTTTCTTACTCCAAGAAGGCATAACGAATGTTAAGAAAGTGTTGAAAGAAGTTACGCTTCACTATTTTCAGTTGAGAGAAGAGATATTTTAGTCATGAAATGATGCAAGTAAGTATGTCAGGAAAAGATTGCCTTGGTAAATTTGTTACTGAATAAAGTGCAGATTTGTTTAAAAACAGCGTTGGTAAGTAATAATAAGTTGATAAGTTGATACATTAACGCAGTTGACTGTAATGCAAAATATTTGACAAAGAACTTGTTACTGAATGACAAACAATTGTATATATGATTTTAAAGAACATGTAAGAGAATGCACTGAACACAGAACATGCTAAGAACATTAGAGAACATGACAAACAACTGAACTTTATTTGAACGGTTGCATAAGGTGAAAGGAAATGCTATATGAACAGCCAGATAAAGTGGAAGGTCATGTTCACCAAATATCTCCATATTTTATAAATGCAACTGCTATGTGAACAAATGCATCAGGTGAAACGAAACACTATGCGAACAGATGCATTAGGTTAAAGGAAACACTATGTGAACAGTTGCATTAGGTGAAAGGAAATATTAAGTGAACAGTAGCATCAGGAGTAAGGAAACTTTATGTGAACAGTGCCATCAGGTGAAAGGAAGCTCTATGTGAACAGCTGCATCAGGTGAAAGGACATGTTCACCAAATCTCTTATCTTTTATGAATGTAACTGCTAAGTGAACAGATGCATGAGGTGAAAGGAAATGATTGTGAACAGTTGCATCAGAAGGATAGGAAAGGAAATTTGTACAAAGAGGTGTTTCCCTGTTGGTTACGTTACAAGAATAACACTAATATTTATTTGGTGTGTATTATAATAATAATATTGAAGTGACACCAGATGTGGCAGTGGTGGGGGGGGGGGGGGGGGGTAGTAGAGTGGCCATTACCCAAACACTTCAGTTCACCTCCCTCAGGTTAGGGAGAGTGTAATTGGGTGACTTTTGGGTTTGATCTGCTGGAGGCATTGCTGGGGTATACCGGATAGACGTCCTCTGGATAGAGTATATTTTTTACTATGGATGTTGTAGAGATTACTATATACAAATATGACTTTAAACTACTAAGATCAACCGCTGAGTGGGTATGAGGAGCATAATAGAGATGACATCGGCTCGCTCTGAGAGGAGCGAGGTAGAGGTGTGAGGAGCGTGGTAGTGCACCTCCCCCCCACACCCCACGCAGCTCGATCACGCGCATCCGTCACGGACACCCATCATCCGTCCATCTGTCACCCGTTTCCACTAATTGAGTGGGGGACCCTCAATATAATCATGATTCAAGAGCGAGCGGGTTAACCGGACAACCTCAACCTGCCTGCACATGTTTACTATGCGCTTACTCATGCTCATCCATGAGCATGATCTGTCACCCATCATCAGCATGGAGGGGACGATCCACACCACATAATCGCACATCAAGAGGGCTCGGATAGCTGGAAAACACACCCGGGTCTTGCAATTATCACTCCTCATCCATCAGTCTTCCATCAGGAGGGCTGAGGGAGAGGTGGATGGGTAACCAGAAACCATACCTAAGTCTCGCGCTTATTACCTCTCATCCATATGTCTTCCCATTCCAGCAATGGAGTGGATGAACAACAAACAAATCTACGTGTTCTAAACATACACTTTCAATACACATTTTACTCTTCCCTTGAGGTTAACCGCAAAACTCACATCAGGACCACCTAGCGTGCACTTAAACACACTCATCCGTCTCGCATTATCTCACCGTGTAGGACAGTCTCTACACCACATAATCACCCATTAAAAGACTATGGGATAATCAGAAACCACACCCAGGTCGGATGATTATCACTCGTCATCCGTCTGTTGCTTACCTTCCCATTCTCAGTGATGGAGCGCACGGTCATAGTCTCATATTTCACTACGTTCTATAAGGTCTTGCTCTAACTTTGTCATGGGTGACCTGGAATTACAATGCCTCTAGGATTGGATTATGCATTTGCGTATTAGATTATATATTAGCGTGTTAGATTATATATTAGCGATAAAACCTACCATTAATGTATAATGACTTACTGTAGATATATAGCTCTTGAAACAGAACCTTCTCTGTAACTAGCAGACATTGTAATAATAAGGTATGAGGGATAAATGAAAGTGTTAATGTAATAATCTTTGTTGAGGTCTGATAAAAACCTTTTGTGCTCTCTGTTATCCTTTTTCCGCTGCTGCTTGTTACCTATCCATAGTTATGGATACTCACAATATTTCATGTAAGATAAATTGTTAAATATAATGTCTTCATATATATATATGTGTATGTTTTTTTTAAATGTGTAGTAGTACATGGCAGCATAGTTGGAGCAAGGAGCGGGCTCGCTTATTCACCTGATTAATACTGGTCCTTGTCCAGTCAGCTTTTGGAAAAGGAAATTGTAAGTGTTGAGTTGCCAGATGTCACCTCTTAAATAATTCATACCTTAATATTTATCTTATATACATTTATTTACTTCTATTAATATCATTTGCATGTTGAGAATTATATTTTATTTCATCTTATGTCTGTGTTAGCACGATTACATTTCTCATTTAATTATTTGGAATTTATATAAAGTACTCGCTTACCATCCCTCGTGGGAGGGGAAGGTTGTGGCTGAGGCTGTGCGCCCGTGAGCTAGTCCAGTCTGTCCTCCAAAAATGGGGAGGTAAATATAGTTCATAATTGCACAAGTAAGTGCAATTATGAACTATGTGGTACTTCGTTTCGATAAGTCGTTTTTTCTATATGATAGATTTATTTGTCTGGGGAGATTTTTTTATGTACTGTTGTTGTTGTTGTTGTTGAGTTAGGGGCGACGACAATCGTGGGATCGGGTGCGCCCCGGCGTACCCGTGAAGGGTGAATCGCAAAGCCAGGAAAGGCGAAATGCCAAGCCAAAACGCGTAACGAGAGACGCCAAGCACTAGAAACTAATATGCCACACGGCAAAGCAACGCACAAAGGGAGAGGCAGAAGCACATAATAGAACAGGGCAAACAAACAGCCAGAAGGGCACACAGCATGTCATAGAGCAAATACACAGGAAATCAGAGCACATACTTGCCCGGGAACTTGGCCCGCGGGAACCGCACATTAAACGCCTCCCAGAACACCCATTGCAAAGGGTCCCGTCCATCCACCGGGGCAACAAACACCTGAAAACTGGGGATGGTTTGTGTTGTATGGATGGTTTGGATACACCTCCTGAGTACTACCCAGATGGTAGTACTCAGGAGGTGAGAAGTCGCTACCCGCCCCCACAGAAAGGGAACTTGCCCACCATGAAAGCACTCCGGTCCGTCAGACAGCAGTAACTCAGCAATCTTCGACCAGTGACCCGGCGGCATCACAGACGCCGGCAACACGTCCCCCAAGACCCCAACGTGCACCGCACCACAGGGGTACCCACGGCCCCGGGCACACCACCAGATGACAGCAGGGAACCCGGAGGCGCGCATCCTTCCGTAACGTCACCACCAGGCTACGCCCAGCACCAGAGTCCACACCATCCCTGGCAGCGGAAGCCACCACCCCCCACTGTGGAGAGTCCCCCGGTGGAGAAAGAACCGAAGGCAAGTCCGAGACACAGGCACCAGCACTGGCAGGCACATGGACCTCCGCCACCACGAACCGCGGAGACATCGACGCATCCGTATCCACACTGTCAATACCCGAAGCCCTGCAGTCACTGAAGTCACCAACGTTCGCCCAGGAAGAGGACGAACGCCAGGAACGTTTGGGCACCGGCCGGATATCGTCAGAGCCGGTAAGTGACCCAGAAACACGGGTACCACGAGCCGAAGGAACCGACGCCAGAACGGCAGCAGCCTCTACCACAGGGGGGAACCGGGCCACACACAGCAGGACGCTCCGCAGCCACCCCAGCACCAAGCACATCCGGGACCCGAGTCATGGACACAGGGCTAGGCGCAGCATCGGAAGACGAGGGAGAAGACAGTGACGTCACACAGGGAGCTCCAGGAAGGCCCACGGGAGCAGCTGGAACAGCGACAGGATCAGGCAGACCAACCGACGGTACCTCAAGAACCGGAGGAGGGACGGCAACAACCGGAGGAATGGCAGGCGCCGCCGGGGAAGCTGCAGCAGCAAACGGGACGCACACCACCTCATCAACATCACCGGAGACTGCCTCCAGAGGGAGCGGCGGGAAATCCTCGTCGCGGAACAAGTTGACAGGAGCAGCAGGGGCCTCAGAGCACCCGGCAGCCTGATGCCCCAACAGGCCACACCGGAAACAGGTACGAGGCTGCCGGGCTTAATACACCCGGACGTAGTATCCCATAAGCCGGACAGAAGAAGGTATATCCGACCGCAAGCGCATCCCCAACGTGCGAATGTTTGTACGCCTCCCAGCATACCGCCCCGAGGAGAGCATGTTCACCCGCACGCTGACAATAGTACCAAACCCCCCGAAGTAACGCCGGAGGAGGTCATCAGGGAATTCCAGGGGCGCACCATGGATACTGACATAAGTCAGGGCACCACTGCGGTCCGAAATCGCCACAGAGCCGGCATCGTCTGGCAACGGCAACGTACGCCCCCCGTACCGACGGAGGAAGTCCCGGTACTCGTCCTCCCCCACGAACTTAATAACAACCCGACGGGCCGTAACTATCTCCACACCGTAAACAGTTTCCAACGGGACATGAAGCATGTTACACATCACCATCTCGATGGTCGGATAACTAGCCTTACAAGTGAACTCCAGGCCCACGGAGTTCACACGCTGAACAGGAGGAAGATGGCCCCCTATGTCAGAACTGCCACGTCAACACAGCCAGGAAGCAACAAAACTGGTAGGGCAGGGACGCCCACACCACCTGGTGACCAAAACAGCAAACAACTCCAACAGCCACGGAGGGTCGGTAAACGTCCTCACTCCACGGCCGCTAGCAGTCGACCCCTTTTTATGTACTTAAAGCCAGTTAATTCTCTTGTGTTATTGAAGTGAATACCTTTTGTGTAATATTGAAAACGTGCATAATAAATTTTTGTTTATTAATTATATTATATATATTTATTACGTGCATGTTTATTTCACCTGATCTTTTAAATATATATTCCTGTCCTACATAGGGGCACTCTGGTGCTGACTTTTGTTAAATGATAGTGAACTTACCCTAGACTGGAATTTATATCACTATCCATTGATATACGAGCTGTGCTTGGTACTAGGTAACAGAAATTGGGGGCCAATGCCAGGAGATAGTTACCACATTATTTACTGTATACTGACATTTAACATGTATTAATTCAAACTTGCCTTCCTAGGTAAGTGACCTAATGTTTGCAAAATATTACCGTGACAGCAAATACGGTTTTCTGTGTCCGTATCCACACTGCCAGTGTCAACAAACACGCTTCACGATTATGAGGTAAGTCATTATTTTTTATGCTAGCGCTGTTGGCCAGCCAGTATTCAGTGTTGCTACAGTTTAAATTATATAAAATGAAGTGCCAAGTGTTAACCATGGAGTGTCAAGTGGAGTCGTTGCTATCAGAACCTAACTTTAAAGGGATTAAGAATCTAACAATGTCTGCGTTGATTTGTATGACAGGTAAACCGGAGTTATCAGCTAACAATCAAATGAATAAATCACAGATAGTGAAAGTGATAGTTACTCCTTTAGTGGAAGATGGTAAACTAGGGGAAGAGATCCTGGAGGAACTAACGGAAGGGACAAGTGAGCAGTTAGCACTAAAGCGTCTCGAGATAGAAACTCAGCTTCAATTTGCTAGGCTTGAGGCTCAAGAGAAAAAAATTAATATTAGAGGCAGAGGCTCAACAGAGAGACATTGTCACAGAATGATAGACTAGCAGCTCAGTTGCAGTTAGAGGCAGCTAAGAAGCAACAAGCTGAGGAACAAACAAAACAATTAGAAATACAAAGACATATGGCAGAGGATAAAAACCGAGTAGAGACATAGAGACTGGCAGCCGGACATGGTAATAATAGCAATATTCCTAATAATAGTAATAATACTCAGTCTAAGATAAATATGTATGTCGAATTGCCTAAGTTCAATGAGGAAGACCCTGAGGTTTTCTTTTCTCACTTTTCCAAGATTGCAGTCAGTATGGACTGGCCAGTAGACCAGTGGGTAGCTATAATGCAGAGTCAATTCAGGGGGAAGAGTCGACAGGTATTCGCATCAATGCCTGATACAAATAGTTTTGACTACCAGTTTGTCAAAAACAGCATTCTTAAATACATATCAGTTATGCCCTGAGGCACATCGACAGAAATTCAGGAATTTAAAGGGGGCACATGAACAAACCATTGCTGATTTCACCAGGTTGAAAACTAATTATTTTGAGAGATGGCTTAAAGCTCTTTCGATTACAGAGTTTGCAACTCTTAAAAATCTTCTTATTTCAGAAGAAGTTTTATCATGTCTCCCAGATAAATTATCTACTTTTATGGCGGAACAGAAAATCACCACAGATGTATATGAGCTGTCTAAACTCACTGATGAGCATGAACAAGGGAACATTTTAATGCCCAATCAAATAGTTATCATAGTAAATAAACTACAATGCTTATCAGAACAAACCCAATATTAATTCTCCAGCTACTCCCATGAACTCTTCTCTTACAATAACTAAACTAGATAAACCATTGAAAGGGATACAAAATCCTAGTACTGTGAACTCTAAACCTGCAGTAGGTTCAACAGGTGTGACCACTGTCAGGTACTGCACTCATTGTAAGAGGAAAGGACATGTCATTAACTCTTGTTTTAGTTTGCACCCTGAGTTAAGACGAAATGGTCTCATTATGAGTAAAGGGTTGAATCAAATAATTCACCATGTATTACAGTCATTCCCAATTGGATGACTGATTTTAAACCATATATGTCCACAGGTATATTACTGTGAAAAGATGGCAGTAGTAAGACTGTTCAATTACTCCGTGATATTGGAGCTTCACAGTCTCTTATTTCCAATAATGTGCTTGCTAATGTTGATACCAGAGATCTTTGTGAGGTTGCACTACTACAAAGTATTGCAGATAGTGTGCAACAAGTGTCTTTAATACAGATTAACCTTGATTCCACTTATACTTCTGGGTGGTGTAATGTTGGTGTGAGTAAACAGTTGCCCATTCCAGGAGTGGATATTGTTTTCCGGGAATGATTTTGGGAACAGTAAGGTTGAAGGGATCAAGTGTCCAATAATGTTGATTAACCCAAATAGTGTACTGGCTCAACGAGATGCAGAAGATGGCATTATTTACCCTGAATGTGTTGTGACCAGGTCAATGGGAAAAACGGGTGATAATAATCCTGTCTTAACCAAGGTAGATGTTCCCAAGACCAGGACTCCTTCAGTTAAGGAGTGGGAGTTGGATCTTGAGGATTCCTTTATGACTCAGTTGGATGATGAGAGTGAGTCCTTAGCAGAAGCACCTCTGAGCCCATACCACATGGAAGGTAAAGATGAGGAGGCTGAACTAACTGTGACTTGACAGCTTGTCTCCACTGAGCCAGTTGTCGAGAGCGAGACTGAAGTAGCTGTGACTCCATTTTATTCTGACCAGCCAGGGTCAGGAAGGGAGATCAAGTTGCTAGGTACTTGCCCGCTCGCTTCTGAGTCTGAGTCCTTAACCTTGAGTTCTTTACAGAATACTGATCCCAGTTTAATTGAATGTAGTTCTGTGGCCACTGCTACTGTAGATGCATTGGAGGAAGGGAGGGGATACTTTATCAAGGATCGACTTCTGATGAGAAGGTGGAGACCCAAGGGAGCTCTCTCATCAGATGATTGTGAGACGAGAACCCAACTAGTTGTCCCCAGTGTTTTATGAGCAGCCCTGCAGGCTGCTCATGATAACTCCATGGGTGGTCACCAAGGTATAAATAGTATGTACCATAAAATATGTAAGTGTTTTTACTGGCCTAAATTGAAGAGAGAAGTAGTCTGATATTGCCATAATTGTGTAACATGTCAAACTGTGGGAATGCCCAACCAATCTGTGCCATGAGCACCATTACAACCTATTATAGTTCCAGAAGAACCTTTTTCTCATGTTGTCATGGATTGTGTAGGTCCTTTATCGAGAACTAAGTCAGGTAATATATTTTTGTTCACTCTGATGTGCATGACTACGAGATTTCCTGAGGCATTTGCTTTAAGGAACACTAAGGCTCATAATCTTATTAAGTGTCTAGAGCGATATTTCTCCTTGTTTGGGATGCCTCGTGTTATCCAGATTGATAATGGGGGAAATTTTTGTTCCAAAGTTTTCAGAACTTTTTTGTGAATCTCATGGGATTCAACATAAGTTTTCGAGTCCGTATCGTCCACAAAGTCAAGGTGGAATTGAACGTTTTCATCAAACGTTAAAGCAGATGTTAAATACTATAGGGGAGACTTATCCACGTCACTGGGACGAAAATCTTCCTTTTGTTCTTTTCGCAGCCAGAGAGGGGTTACAAGAGTCACTTGGTTGTTCTCCATTTGGTCCCGTATTCGGACACCAGGTAAGAGATCCATTGAAGATGCTTCAAGAGAGGTTGATTGGTGATATCTCTGTTCATCAGAGTGGTCATTACTTGAGTGATGTCAAGAACAAGTTGTGTCGTGCAAAAAAGTTGGCAAGAGAACACCTTGGGAAGACTCAGCAAGAGATGAAACAGCGATATGACAAGAAGTTTAAGACAGAGCTCAGGTCGTTTGCAGTTGGTGGTTTGGTGTTGGTGTTGAAACCTCGTCTTGGGACTTCTATGTCTCATAAATTTGAAGGACCCTTCCAAGTGGTAGAAAAGTTGGGAGATTTGTCTTATAAAGTGTCTAACCCTAATATTTCAGGACAACAAATGATTATTCACTTAAACCGTTTAAAAGCCTATTGTGGACCAGGTGTTGTAGCTTGTTTTGGTCAGGAGGAATTACCACCTGTGGAGGATTGTAATGAGGGGGAAAGATGTTAACATTCCTTATCTCAGTTCCAGTTCCAGAGGGAAGGAGTTGCTATGTCATTTGCAGGAGGTGCAGCGTGATGAGTTCCAGATCCTGCTGGACACACATGCGAATCTGTTTGGGGAGGTACACACTCAGACACATCTCATCACCCACGACATCCAACTGTTTGACAGCACTCCAATTCGACAGCACCCATACCGAGTGAACTCAGAAAAGAGGAAACTCATTCAACAGGAAGTGGATTATCTACATCAACATAACTTCATCCGTCCAAGCCAAAGTTCTTGGAGTTCTCCTTGTCTGCTGGTACCAAAACCAGGGGGAACCTGGAGATTGTGTGTGGACTATCGTAAATTAAACAAGGTAACAACCGTTGATGTGTTCCCATTACCACTTTTAAAAGAATGTATAGACCAGATTGGTAATGCTCAATATGTGTCAAAACTTGATTTGTCTAAGGGTTACCATCTTTCTTTCTGAGTGATTATGCTAGGGAAGTGACAGCCTTTATTACAACTTATGGTGCATTTGAATTTAACGTAATGCCTTTTGATTTGAGAAATGCTCCTGCCACTTTCCAGAAACTTATGAATTGTTTGCTTAAGGACATGCAAAATTGCAGGACATACCTAGATGATATAGTCTTGTAAAGAAAGTTTTGGACAGACCACCTGTCAGGTCTTAAGAAGTTATATACAGTGTTGCCGAGTGCCAATTTAACAGTAAATGCCAACAAGTGTAGTTGGGCAAAGGGCACTATAATCTATCTTGGACATGATGTGGGACAGGGTAAGATACGTTCTTTGCAAGATAAAATACAAGCAATAGTGGACTATCCAGTGTTAACTAGTAAAAAGGGAGTTCAAAGGTTTATTGGAATGTGTGCTTACTACAGGCAGTACTGTAAGAATTTTTCTACAGCTGCTGATCCATTAACCAATTTGTTGCATAAGCAAGTGAAATTTAAGTAGACACAAGATTGTCAAAATTCATTTCATAATTTAAAGGGAATATTATCTACGTCACCTCTTCTAGCCAGCCCTCAATATGACAGACCTTTTATCCTGCATATTGATGCGTCTGATTTAGGAATCGGTGGAGTTCTTATACAAATTGACCTTGATAACATTGAACACTCAGTATACTATTATTCTAGAAAATTTAATTAATGAAGCTTAGAAGAACTATTCAGAAGTGAAAAAAGAGGCACTAGGTCTCATTTTATCTGATGAGAAATTTGAAACTTACCTCTCAGGTAATAGTGTTAGTTTTTACAGATCACAATCCACTTGTCCTCATCAATATGATGAAAATAAAGAATCAAAAGATTCTTAGATGGTCCTTATTCCTACAAGAGTTTAATGTAGAGATTAAGCATATTCCTGGTAGGCAAAATGTAATTACAGATGCCTTATCAAGAAGTTTTGTGTATGATGTAACATAATAATAAGATATGTTTATTTTAAATTTTCATTTTATTTGTTACAGTCTTACTTTCAGAAAAAATGACATTGATATTCAATCAATTGCATTTTTTTCTCGGAAGTAAGGGTGTGGTACATATGAATAGTTATGGATACTCACAATATTTCATGTAAGATAAATTGTTAAATATAATGTCTTCATATATATATATATATATATATATATATATATATATATATATATATATATATATATATATATATATATATATATATATATATATATATATATATATATATATATGTCGTACCTAGTAGCCAGAACGCACTTCTCAGCCTACAATTCAGGGCCCGATTTGCCTAATAAGCCAAGTTTTCCTGAATTAATATATTTTCTCAAATTTTTTTCTCATGAAATGATAAAGCTACCCATTTCATTATGTATGAGGTCAATTTTTTTTTATTGGAGTTAAAATTAACGTAGATATATGACCGAACCTAACCAACCCTACCGAACCTAACCTAACCTATCTTTAAGGGTTAGGTTAGGTTAGGTAGCCGAAAAAGCTAGGTTAGGTTAGGTTAGGTAGGTTAGGTAGTCGAAAAACAATTAATTCATGAAAACTTGGCTTATTAGGCAAATCGGGCCTTGCATAGTAGGCTGAGAAGTGCGTTCTGGCTACTAGGTACGACATATATATATATATATATATATATATATATATATATATATATATATATATATATATATATATATATATATATATATATATATATATATATATATATATATGTCGTACCTAGTAGCCAGAACTCACTTCTGAGCCTACTATGCAAGGCCCGATTTGCCTAATAAGCCAAGTTTTCATGAATTAATTGCTTTTCGACTACCTAACCTACCTAACCTAACCTAACCTAACTTTTTCGGCTACCTAACCAAACCTAACCTATAAAGATAGGTTAGGTTAGGTTAGGTAGGGTTGGTTAGGTTCGGTCATATATCTACGTTAATTTTAACTCCAATAAAAAAAAATTGACCTCATACATAATGAAATGGGTAGCTTTATCATTTCATAAGAAAAAAATTAGAGAAAATATATTAATTCATGAAAACTTGGCTTATTAGGCAAATCGGGCCTTGCATTGTAGGCTGAAAAGTGAGTTCTGGCTACTAGGTACGACATATATATATATATATATATATGTCGTACCTAGTAGCCAGAACGCAATTCTCAGCCTACTATGCAAGGCCCGATTTGCCTAATAAGCCAAGTTTTCATCAATTAATTATTTTTCGACTACCTAACCTACCTAACCTAACCTAACCTAACTTTTTCGCCTACCTAACCTAACCTAACCTATAAAGATAGGTTAGGTTAGGTTAGGTAGGGTTGGTTAGGTTCGGTCATATATCTACGTTAATTTTAATTCCAATAAAAAAAAATTGACCTCATACATAATGAAATGGGTAGCTTTATCATTTCATAAGAAAAAAATTAGAGAAAATATATTAATTCAGGAAAACTAGGCTTATTAGGCAAATCGGGCCTTGAATAGTAGGCCGAGAAGTGCGTTCTGGCTACTAGGTACGACATATATATATATATATATATATATGTCGTACCTAGTAGCCAGAACGCACTTATCAGCCTACTATTCATGGCCCGATTTGCCTAATAAGCCAAGTTTTCATGAATTAATTGTTTTTCGACTACCTAACCTACCTAACCTAACCTAACCTAACTTTTTTGGCTACCTAACCTAACCTAACCTATAAAGATAGGTTAGGTTAGGTTAGGTAGGGTTGGTTAGGTTCGGTCATATATCTACGTTAATTTTAACTCCAATAAAAAATAAATGACCTCATACATAATGAAATGGGTAGCTTCATCATTTCATAAGAAAAAAATTTGAGAAAATATATTAATTCAGGAAAACTTGGCTTATTAGGCAAATCGGGCCTTGAATAGTAGGCTGAGAAGTGCGTTCTGGCTACTAGGTACGACATATATATATATATATATATATATATATATATATATATATATATATATATATATATATATATATATATATATATATATATATGTCGTACCTAGTAGCCAGAACTCACTTTTTGGCCTACTATTCAAGGCCCGATTTGCCTAATAAGCCAAGTTTTCCTGAATTAATATATTTTTTCTAATTTTTTTCTTATGAAATGATAAAGCTACCCATTTCATTATGTATGAGGTCAATTTTTTTTATTGGAGTTAAAATTAACGTAGATATATGACCGAACCTAACCAACCCTACCTAACCTAACCTAACCTATCTTTATAGGTTAGGTTTGGTTAGGTAGCCGAAAAAGTTAGGTTAGGTTAGGTTAGGTAGGTTAGGTAGTCGAAAAACAATTAATTCATGAAAACTTGGCTTATTAGGCAAATCGGGCCTTGAATAGTAGGCCAAAAAGTGAGTTCTGGCTACTAGGTACGACATATATATATATATATATATATATATATATATATATATATATATATATATATATATATATATATATATATATATATATATATATATGTGTGTGTGTGTGTGTGCGTGTGCGTGTATGCTTTTGTGAAATGTGTAGTAGTACATGGCAGCATAGTTAGAGCAAGGAGCGGGCTTGCTTATTCACCTGATTAATACTTGTCCTTGTCCAGTCAGCTTTTGAACCAGGAAATTGTACTTGTTGAGTTGCCAGATGTCACCTCTTAAATAATTCATACCTTAATATTTACCTTATATACATTTATTGTACTTTTTTTAATGTCATTTGCATGTTGAGAATTGTATTATATTTCATCTTATGTCTGTGTTAGCACGATTACATTTCTCATTTAATTATTTGGAATTTATATAAAGTACTTGCTTGCCATCCCATGAGGGAGGGGGAGTGTGGGCTGTGTAGCCCGTGAGCTAGTCAGTAGTTGAGAGACCACCACCAGAGATACTTTGTTTCGATAAGTTATTTGTTCTGTTTTATGTTCTATAGGGTAGATTTATGTTCTATAGGGTAGATTTATTTGTCTGTGGAGATTTTCTTATGTATTTAAAGCCAGTTAATTCTCTCGTGTTATTGAAGTAAATACCTTTTGTGTAATATTGAAAACGTCCATAATAATTTTTTTTTATTAATTATATTATATATATTTTAATATGTACATGTTTTTTCACCTGATCTTTTAAATATATATTTCTGTCCTACATAGGGGCACTCTGGTGTTGACTTTTGTTTAATGATAATGAACTTACCCTAGACTAGAATTTATATCACTATCCATTGATACACGAGCTGTGCGTACTAGCTAGTTAACACCGCTCACGGGATGAGTATCGGGTGCACAATAAACTAGCCGCCTCCGGCGGCAACAATCAAATCTAGGACCGGTCCTCTCCCCCGAGGGGAGACATAACATTCTTGTTCTGTAAAGTAAATCGAATAGTATATGTGCATAATCCAAAATATCTTTCATTAGCAAAGCTACTATATAGAGGGGGTCACACATAGGAAAGTACAAAATACACAATGTTTTTTGTTCTATTTTAAATTATTATTAATACCTGATATCCATCTGAAGTCATCCCCTATTTCTCTGGTAAGTGTTCTGTTAGCACTTTTAAGATCCCACTTAACAACGACAGAGAAGTTTTGTACAGACAACTCTCCTGAGATTCTGTCACTAATCAAGGTATTTTTTGTCTCAGTTATGACCAAAAGGTTACTATCACCAATATTTGGCGAGTTTACAGGCACTGATAATACACCGTTCCACCCCAACATGGGTAAGGGGATTCATTGACGCTATTGTCGATTAATTACGCTCACAAATTCCCTCCAACAGTCTACATTTAAAAGGCAATCATGTTATGTGTCAATATTATCCGGGCTCTTAATTGTGAATGATCAAGGTCTGGGAAAGCAGATACGTCAATATTTTTACCTGATAAGATACAAGATACAAGTTAATTGGATTTATAGACACACTAATAACAAAGTACAAGGTATTTCACACATATTATATTATAAATACAAGATATTTATAAGAAGAAAGTGAACAAAGAGGCAAGGCATTCAAGTGCAATGGACAACAAGATTAGGAACAAATTAAGATTGTCTTAGCAAATTTCGTAATCAGATTCTAAACGAAGCTTAGCATTCAGCTCCTGAATTCTGCTTTTAATACTGGGAAGGGACAACTCCTCTCATAGATTAGACGTTTTGGCAGTTCTTGGAACTCCAAGAATTGTCATCAAGTTCCTGTGGATCCCCTCCCATGTTGGAATATGTGGGCATGAACGAGCAGATGTGCTGGCTGCTGAAGGCGCTGAAGGAGACCATATTGAATACTTCATACCCAAGACTCTACTACAAATTAGAGGTATTGTCAGGCAACATCACCGTGACAAGGTAACTGAGGAAAGGAGGACAGAAGCACAAACCAGTGAATCTATACGATGGTACAACATGGTTGCAACTGGCAATCCCAATCATTATGGCCGAAGAGGAGGAGGACGAGGGAGAGAAACAGTAATAGCGAGAATCCGTCTTGGATACAAATATCCATTGAGATATGGAATGAAAACAACAGTTGATCAGCGAAGTTGCAGAATCTGTGGTGAGAGTAATGGACACCGCCTTGACCACTACCTACGTGAATGTGAACACCTGAGAGACATTAGGAATATGTGTAGAATAATAAACCCCACATTGTTTAAGTTAGGAAAACACTATTTGTCAAATATTGATATTGTTCTTAAAAGATTTCCCCATTTTGCACCCGCAAGATAACGTAAGCTTTTAAGGGTTGATAAATGTTAATCTTCTTGTTTGAGGAGCTGTTCACTTGAAACAGTTAAGCAAGTCCCAGCTGTGTCTGGGTACAAGTGACAGGATGAACAACCCAGCGGGTTTTCTTTCTATTGGGGAGTGTTGTACATGCTGGTATGGCGGTGTGTCCACTCACAGGATGAGTGACGCTGCCCAATACTGTCACTATGGCGGTGTGTCCACTCACAGGATGAGTGGCGCTGCCCAATAAACTTGCCCCTCGGGGCAAAATTTAAATTTAATTCTAAACGAATCAGGACGAGTAATCCTTTTGAATTAAAAAGTTATTGCTTAACCTGGGCAGAAGCTGAAAAGGCAGGCAGGCAAACTAATGCTCGCTCGACACTGCTGCAAGTACTTTCTTCCGTTTGAGTACAAATCTCCCCAGAGTCATCTGTCCTTGTCATTGTATTTCGCAGAGGCATTTATTGAATGTTGAGTCAGGTGATCATGTAGCGCAATTGATTCGCATCCTGAAGACGAAGGTTAATCGTTAGCAAAGAGAAACCTCCATATAAGACTCGTTACAGGCTTCCAAATCCTTGCTAATATTGAGAAAACTAATTTGGGACGGCTCCCATCAGTAACACATCGAAGTTTCTGTATATGAAGTCTTGAATTGTACATTTTCAATGGGTATAAAGCTTAAAAGATCAAACCACACTAAATATGGGCATATTTGTGAATAAAGGACCTTGCGAGAGTTTTGAACTCTTTGAGCTAATGAAACAAATGGGAGTAGAATAGCTGTTGTGTCATTTGTGTTGAATGCCTTGCTCCATTGTGCTCTTGGCTTTGCCTGTGCAATTTTGATCATTAGTGCAAATTATTACCTTCAGTGTACCTGAAAGTACCTTTAAGCAACCTATCTCACTTGTGTATATAGTTTTTTATATTTTTTTCATAACTATTTCATTTATAATTGTCTTTTATTGTTTTTTTTCTGTAAAACAGCCCATTTATGCAAATTATTATAGATCCAGACCTTAACCTCTTATCTAGTATCTATGACAATCATCATTTTAATGATCAAAATTGCAGGTATTATACAGCACATGATGTAAACAATGTTTTAGGGTGTAATCACAATGTTTCTGTAATTAACTTGAATGTAAGATCTCTAAGCAAACACTTTGATGATGTTAATGCCCTGATTCAAACAATTGACAACAAATTCTCTTTTGTTGTGTTTACTGAAACGTGATTAAAAGAGGACACTACTCAACTCTACAACATACCTAACTACTCAGCTATTCACAACTATCGTCTTATACAAAGAGATGGTGGTACTTCTCTTTACTACCACCAGGAACTGACTTGCTTAAAAGTAATTCAATCTAGAGACCCTTATGGAGAGTATATATTTGACTGTTTTAGAGTCAAGGGGTATCGATGCTGTCCTGACTGTGGGAGCAATCTACAGGATTCCTAACACTGATGTGACTGAATTTAACTCTAACCTTAGAAGTCTAATACTAGAGAACAGACTGAACAAAAACCACTTAATTATTTCTGGGAACTTTAACGTTGACCTCTGCGAGCCTGATAACCCTCCTGCTGCTAGTTTCCTCATCTGTATGAATTCCTGCTTCCTCATACCGCCTGACTGTGCGGGCCGATGTCCATCGCTCTCCTGATGGTCGTGTTGTTCGCTCTCGCTCTTCTTCTCTTATCGAGACACTGGAATCTGTTGCCCAGTACATTGCTGCTGGGACGCGTGTATCTTTGAGTCAGAAGCGGAAACCTGGCTCCTCTCCTTCCTCCTCCTCGTTCGGTAAGAAGGCTTCGCTTTCTTCTTCACCCCCTATCTCTGATTCTATCGTTCTTTGCCCTCCCGCTTCGGTGGTGGTGCCCCCTGTTCCTACTGTGAGAGTTTCTTTCGCCCCCGGTTCCATCTCGGTTACTGCCCTTGCTGAGGTGCGCTCCCCTCTTTCTGCCCCTCCTCCTCCCCTTCCTTCTCCTCCAGACCCTGCTTGTCCACCTCTGGTCTGTCCTCCCGCTTCTTTCCCTCCTTCTTTACTCAGTTTACCCATGCCCCTTAACCCTGACTTTGCTGACCCTGTGCTTTTTTAGCATGCTGTTCCTTCTTCACCTTTGTTTCTTCTTTGCTCTCTGTTGCTCTCCTCTCTCTCTTTGCTGATGTCTTCTCTTCAATGGAACATCCGTGGATTTTATGCCAATTTCCTTGACCTCCAACTTCTCATTTCACAGTTTTCGCCCCTTTGTGTCTGTCTCCAGGAGCCGATGCTTGGTGCTCGTCCTGGTCGCTTCTGTGGCTATTCTTTTCTCTCCCCCACCCCTAGCGACGGCTGGGGTCCATAATTCTTCTGCTCTCTTGATTCGCTCTGATGTTCCCTTTGTCCCCTTACTTTTTTCCTCGCCTCTCCACTGTTCTGCTGCCGTGTCTTCGTGCGTAGATGGTACACGGTTTGTTCCATTTATCTCCCCCCCACTGTCCCACTTTCTCTTCCCGATCTTAAACACCTCCTAGACTCCTTGCCGGAGCCTGTGCTCCTGCTGGACGATTTCAATTGTCGTCATGCCCTTTGGGGTGATGTGCTGACAAACACCCGGGGTCGCCTCCTTGAACCTTTCATCCTCTCTTTTTCCCTGTCCCTTCTTAATTCTGGTTAGCCCACTCATTTGGACTCTCGGACTCGCTCTCTTTCTTGTCTCGATCTTTCTTTGTGCTCGTCATCCCTTTCCTTAGATTTCGGGTGGCGGGTCCTTGATGACTTCCATGGCAGTGACCATTTTCCTATCCTTGTTACTTTTATCTCTTTTCACCCTCCTTTCTCCTTCTCAAGGTGGCGGTTTGCCGAGGCTGACTGGCGCCTCTTTACTCTCTGTGCTACTATTTCCGACGTCTCCATTCTGCCTCTCCCTTGCGCCCTCCATCTTTTTCATGACACGGTTTTTGACGCTGCCCTCCACTCTATTCCTCGCTCTTCCTCTCGGGGAACGCGGAAGTGCGTTCCCTGGTGGAATGTGGACTGTGCTCGGGCTGTCCGCTGTAAGCGTGCAGCCTGGAAGAGACATCGCCGCCGGCAGACGTTTGAGTCTTTTCTTTTGTTTCGGAAGGCGAGTGCAGTGGCCCATAGGACCATCCAAGTGGCTAAACGTGCTTGCTGGGCGTCTTATGTCTCCACCGTTATGTCCGAAACTCCTCTCCCACTGGTCAGGAAGCGTATCCGCAAGATTGCAGGGAAGTTCGTTCCTGATGTCTCACCGGTCCTTCGCCTCCATGGTGCTCTTGTAGCGGACCCGTTGCAGGTCGCGACCGAACTGGGTTTCCATTTTTCCTCTGTTAGTTCTGGTTCTCATCTTCCCCAATCCTTCCTTCTTCGTAAACCTATTCTTGAATCTCATCCTTTAAATTTCTGTACTTATCTTAGCCTTCCCTATAATGATCCCTTCTCTCTCTCTGAGCTTCAGTCTGCCCTAGCCCTTTGCGGTTCTATGGCAGCGGGCTCCGATGGCATTCATTATGCCATCGCCATCTTCCTCCGTGCACGTCTCAGTATTTACTGAGTCTGTACAATCGGGTCTGGGAGTCGTCGTCAGTCCCTGAAGACTGGCTCGATGCTGTTGTCCTCCCTGTTTGGAAACCAGGGTCTCTCGAGTCATCCCCCAAGGACTTCCGCCCTATTGCCCTCACGAGTTGTGTCTGCAAGCTCTTTGAACGTATGGTTAACGTTCGTTTGATGTGGTTCTTAGAACACAATCACCTCTCCCCTTCTCAATTTGGTTTTCGCAAGTGCCGCAGCACAACGGTTGTCCTGGTGAACTTGGAGGTCTACATTCGTACTGCTTTTGCTGCGAAGACCTCCGTTGTTGCCGTCCTTTTTGACCTGGAAAAGGCTTACGACACTACCTGGTGGTATCATATTCTGTCTCAACTTCATTCTTTTTGGCCTTGGTGGGAACCTCCCTCTCTTCTTCCAGAGCTTCCTCTCTCGTCGTTCCTTTCGTGTGCGGCTTGGTACCACTCTCTCTGCCCCTTTTCGGCAGTATGAGGGTGTACCCCAGGGTAGTGATCTGAGCACTACTCTTTTTCTAGTTGCCCTCAACGGTCTTCTTTCCTCTCTTCCTTCTGGCGTCTTCTCCACTCTCTGTGTTGATGATCTTACCCTTTACTGTCGGGGTGATGATTCGCCTCTCCTTCAACGGCGGCTTCAACTTGCGATTGATGCCGTGTCGTCTTGAGCCACCGATCATGGCTTCAAGTTCTCTGCGTCTAAGACTTGTGCTGTGACTTTTACTCGGAAGCATGTCGTTCTTCGTCCCTCTTTGTCGCTTTATGGTCATCCCATTGTGTACAGGGATTCCGCAAAGCTTTTGGGGTTGGTCTTTGACACTCGTGTGTCTTGGTCAGCCCATATCTCTTACCTCCGAGTTGAATGCTCTAAGGCCCTTAACCTACTTAAGGTTTTGTCCCATACTTCTTGGGAAGAGGATAGGCGCACGCTCCTCTCTTTGCACTTCTCTCGTCCTGTCTAAACTCGATTATGGTTGCCCTTCATACTCTTCTGCTTCACCTACTCTTCGCCGTCTTGTTGCTTTGCACCATACTGGGTTGCGTCTCAGCTCTAGTACCTTCCGTTCGACTCCTGCCCTCAGTTTGTATGTTGACACTGGCTTTCTCTCTCTTCAGGACCGCCGTGATCGCTACTGTCTTCACAATCTTGTGCGGTCCTTACAACATCCTTCCTCTCACCTCTGTCGTGCTTTGACTTTTCCTCCTCCTGTGGTTCCTGTTCCTCTTCATCCTCTCCCTCTTTCTGTCCGGTTATCTCGCTTACAGGATTCTCTTTCTGTTCATACTTCTAATGTTTCTCCTCATATAGTTCCTTCCTTGCCTCCGTGGAGAGTCCCCCTTCCCAAGTTTTGTACGTCCTTGACCTGTATTACTAAAGCCTTTAGCCCTCCTACGATTCTGAAGAGCCTCTTCCTTGAGCACTTTTCTTCGCACTCCCACTCTATTTCCATCTTCACTGATGGGTCTAAGTTTGCGGACGGTGTGGGCTACTCTGTTGTTTTTCCTTACCATACTTATATGTGTCGTCTCCCTTCGGAGGCTACCGTCTTTACGGCAGAACTTTATGCTATTCTCTATGCTCTCCGTCTCTTGCTTTCTCATTATCATTCCTCCTTTGTGGTTGTAGTTGACTCTCGTAGTGCCCTCATGACTCTAGGGTCCTTCAATCCTGTCCATCCGGTGGTCATTGAGATTCAACATTGGCTGTTTCTTATTTCTAGTAAATATATATCAGTAGAGTTTTGCTGGGTTCCCAGCCATATTGGTGTTTCTTTCAATGAACGGGTGGATGCTGCCGCTAAGGAAGCTATCCGTTCTTGTCCCATCTCCCGTAAAGGTATTCCTTATTCCGATTTTTATCCTGTTATTTATTCCTCCATCCTTGCCCGTTGGCAGGGTTGTTGGTCCTCTGTGGTTAGTAACAAGCTGCATACTCTCAAACATAGTGTGTCCCCGTGGCCTTCCTCCTACCACCGCTGGTTACAGGAAACTGCTTTGGCACGGCTGCGCGTTGGCCATACTCGCTTAACCCACGGTCACTTAATGGAGTGCCGCCCTGCTCCTTATTGTCCGAATTGCGTTGTCCCTCATACGGTTGTGCATATCCTTGTTGAATGTCCTGACTTCCAGGACGAGCGTGTGTTTTGCTTTCCGACCATCCCTCGCGATCACTTGTCTCTCGATAGAATTCTAGGTGAATCAGATACTTTTGATATCGTTCGCCCAACCCGTTCTCGCAAATTTAATAAGTCAATATTGACTTATTAGTTGCGTGCATAGGTGACATACTAAACATAATAGTTTCCGTTGAAAAGCTTCATAGAAAACACCGACCTTACCTAACCTACTTAGTATGTTAAAATAAGCATCTTATAGCTTCGTAATTACAATTGTTACTTAACCTATTATAGGTATAGGTTAGGTAATAATTGTAATTACGAAGCAATAAGATGCTTATCTTAACATACTAAGTAGGTTAGGTAAGGTCGGTGTTTTCTATGAAGCTTTTCAAGGGAAATTATTATGTTAAGTATGTTTCCTATGCACATATTTAATAAGTCAATATTGACTTATTAAATTTGCGAGAACGGGTTGCGTTCGCCTTACGCGTTTTTGTTCTCGTATTGGCATTCTTGGCGATATTTAGCGCCCTCTGATTATTTCGCACTTTGATTATGCTACATAGCCTTCCCGGTTTGGTGCCTTCTTTTGATAATTACCTTACCTTACTTTCTCGCCACCGAAGTCTGTCTATGACTGCTTCAAACCTGCCGCTCTTGACAAACTACAACAAGGCCATCTAGCACCTCCGCTCACTATTGAGCAGTAAGCAAAATGCACGGTTCTTGCACGTAATGTTGGCAGCACAGTTGTTGCACATAAGGTTGGCAGCACAGTTGTTGCACATAATGTTGGCAGCACAGTTCTTAGGTTAAGACAATTATGGCTGGCTGGCAAATCACGCATTTCTAAATATGCCTAAAAATATATAGTTTATTCTCGCAAGGTATTATTCACAAGTAGAACAAAGTTTCACATCGTGAACGGGGAGAATCGACTAGGCGCCAATCCTGAAATGTACTGCTCTGTTCATCCAGTATTGTGTACCTAGTTGTTAAACGATAGGTGGGTGGTATTCCATGGGAGGTTATGTTGAGGTTCTCTTAATTGAGATGATTTCGGGGCTTAGCGTCCCGGAGGCCCGGTCCTCGATCTGGCCTCCTTTTTGTTACATATCCCCAGGAAGCAGCTGTCTAACTTCCAGGTACCTATTAACTGCTAAGTGAATAGGGGCATCAGTGTGAAAGAACCTTTGCCCATCTGTTTCCGCCTCCACCGGGGATCGAAACCGGAACCTTAGGACTACGAATCCTGAGTGCTGTCCACTCAACTGTCAGGCCCCTGTCAGGAAACTTCTCTTAGTGGGTAAGGCATAAGCTCTGGGAAGCAACGGCTCTCGTCCTGCTAACATGACTCAGCAGATGTCTGTTCCTGTACTCACCTGTGGAATAAAAAAAAAACTAGTTATAATGGTCAATTAGAGCAAATCGAAAAAAGTCAATAAATAATCCGTTAGATATTTATATTTGAAAAATATATTCATAAACACTTACTATTAATCTCAGATCATCTTTTGTTATTAACAAAATATTTTCACTTCTTTACTGCCACCGACAGTCTTTTTTTAATTGGGTTCATACATACGAACGAACATAACACATTAGAAACAAAACTGATATTCTCTATTTTACCGAATTAATTCATTATTTCCCCATCTGGCAACCCTCCCTCATCCTCTTCCTCCTACTGAACAATGGTGTCAGGTGGTCATTCCCCTTAATGCAACACACGTCAGCAGATACCTAACTCCCAGGTGTAGCTATTTACTGCAAGGTGAACAGTGACATCAGGTGAAAAGGAGCGTTGCCCAAACACTCATGTCCTGCCCCAGCAAACGAACCCGGGACCTTTCGGCTGTGACCCGAATGGAATTACAATTATGCACAATCGTAACTTTTAATCCTATTTAAATATTTACACTTGTAGCATGCGGACAAAAGTTGGCAGTCGTACATTTGTAACAGCTGGTGATTCTTATTTCTTCTCGGCCAAGTGTCTGATACGATCCTTGTGTAGAGTCCTTGACATTTAACCGGTTTCTGGATCATGGAGGAAGTGCTATAAAGTCTTGCTCTAACTTTGTCGTGGGTGACCTGGAATTGCAATGCCTCTAGGATCGGATTATTTATTAGCGATAAGACCTACCATTAATGTATAATGACTTACTGTGAATATATAGCTCTTGAAATAGAACATTCTCTGTAACTAGCTGACACTGTAATTATAAGGTGTGAAGGATAGATGAATTTGTTATTGTAATAATCTCTGTTAAAGTCTGATAAAGCCCTTTTGTGCCCTCTGTAATCCTTTATTGCGCTACCGCTCACAGGATGAGTATTAGGTGTACAATAAACAAGCCGCCTCCCTCGGCAACAATCAAATCTAGGATCGGTCCTCTCTCCGAGAGGAGACATAATATTCTCGTTATGTAAAGCACATCGAATATTATATGTGCTAATCCAAAACGTGTTTCATTAGCAAAATAACTATTTATAGGGGTCAAACGTTGGAAAGTACAAAATACGCAATTGTTTATTCTATTTTAAATTATTATTAATAATTGATATCCGTCTAAAATCATCCCCTATTTCTCTGATAAGTGTTCTGTTAGCACTTATAAGATCACACTTAACAACTACAGATAAGTTTTGTACGAGCAACTCTCCTGAGATTCTGTCACTAATCAAAGTATTTTTGCTTGACTATCACCAAAGGCTGACTATCACCGATATTTGGCGAATGTACAGGCACTGATAATACACAGTTCTACCCCAATGTGAGCCGGGGTTCATTGATGTTATAGTAATTTATTTAAACTCACTAATTCACACAAAGATTCTACATTTAGAAAGCATTAATTCATGTTACGTGTCAATATTATCAGGGCTCTAAATTGTGAATGATAAAGGTCTGGGGAAGCAGATAAGTCAATAATTTTACCTGCTCTTGACCCCCTCCCCATCCGGTCGGCTGCCGGAATGTGAGTCTGGGACAGTCATGGGACTGTGTGTGACGTGTGACTGCCATGGGACAGTCTGGCCTTTGGTGGCCTTATACTTCTGCTGCTGTCTTCTCCAATTATGCCGGATCACTTTTCCTTTTCCTTATGTTTCGTTTTTCTCCCCCTCTTCTCTTATCTACTTGTCGTTTTCTGCCGACCTTTTGCTTGTTTTGGTTATACTTTCGGACTTCTTCTATTTTGACGCCCGGGTGCTTGGGGAGGCATACTCTTACGCCCGTAGAACTGTAATACTCAAAGTCGAGAGCGAGGGGAACCTTTTATTGTCAATTCTCCTTTCGTCACTGAACCCGATCTCGACAGATTGTCGGTTCTTAAGGTGGCGTTAGTGGGGCGTATGCTAACGACGTACCCCCTAGGGGGCCCAGGCATGATCGGTGATAGCTTCTTGTTGGGTGTCCTGCCTCTAATTGTGGCACCATGGTGGGTATGGGGGCACATTCGTGAATGAATGTCTTGCCTCTCGTATTTATGTCAATTAATGTTCCTCTTTTACCTTCTCGGGCTCGTCGGTTGGGCGACCAAGCCCCCGAGTCGGCCTGTGTTGGAAGACCGAGCTCTGTAGCCTCCGCTGCATTGGGTCCCGACCTTGCTCCTTATTTGACCCCCCTGACTACTCCCCTCGGCTCCCCTCCCTCCTCTGTGGTGGGGTCGAGCTCCTAACCCACAGTGGTGACCACCTCGTCCCTTGGCACGGCTCAGTCTCTAGTTGTGACTACTGTGCCTTTTAACCCCCCTCTCTCTCTTTCTGGGAGTTCTCAACGCCTTCCTCACCACGGTCGCACTCACTCGATTCCTTCCCATACTGATGTGTATCAAGCCTTGTTTGGTCCCGCTTCGTGGGCCAAATACTTTGATCTCCTCCTTGATTCTATGCCTCCTGACGATTTCTCCCTCCATAGGCACCTTGTTGATTCAGTAGGTGCCTCTGTTACCTTTCACCCCACCTGTCTTGGTACACATGTCGTTGCTGCTCCTTCTCAGGATGCAGCCTCGTGCTTGGCCGCCTTATCCTGCCTTAGTGAGACCCCTGTTCGGGTCTCCAAGAACGCTCGGTTGAATGCCAGTGTTGGCACTATTCTTCTCCCACCCCATGTTGCAACCAGTGTTCGGAATCTCCAGGATTGCCACGAAGATATTCAGCATATCCTCGAAGCCCAGGGCCATTCTGTCCTCCAGGTAGACTTGTTTACTCGTCTCCTTCGTGGTAGTCGCCGTCAACCCCTTCGGGTTGTGAAGGTTACCTCTGATGGTAGGACCCTTCCACCCTCTGTCATTCTTGCTGGTGCCAGGTGCTCTGTCCAGGAGTACATTCCCTCTCCTCGGCTCTGTATTAAGTGCTGGAGGTTTGGGCATGGTGCCCTCCGCTGCTCTGGTACTGTCTCTCTCTGTTCTATGTGTGGGGGTGAAGGTCACTAAGTCAGAGTGCACTTCTTCCCAGGCTCGCTGCCTCAATTGCGGTGAGGCCCATCCTACCTTCTCCCGTGCGTGTATACATTACAAGCTTGAGGCAGCCGTCCTCAACTTGAAGCACCGGGAGTGTTTGTCTTTTCCTGAGGCGAGGCGCCAAGTTCGCCATCTCCCACCTTATTCTAACGTCTCTTATGCTCGCGTGTTCTGCTCTTCCTCTCCTCTTCCTTCCCGCCTTCCTCAGACTCAAAACCGTTTCCAAGCCTTAAACCCTGACACGCCCACGGCTCCTTCCTCTGTTCCTTTCAGTTCTGTCCCGAAGGGTCCCCCTCCTGGTCCTCTGACTGGGGTTCCCCTTCTTTCTGCCCGGTCTTTCATGTCTCCTGTGTCTTCTTCGTCTGATCCTCCTTCCCATCCTTCTCCTCCGTCTATTGGCTCTCCACGCCGCCTGTCAGTGCGGGCTGATGTCCATCGCTCTCCCAACGGCTGTCATGTATGCTCTCGTTCTGCTTCTCCTGTTCAGATGCTAGAATCTGTTGCCCAGTGCATTGTTACTGGGACGCCTGTCTCTTTGAGTCAGAAGCGTAAGCCTGTCTCCTCTCCTTCCTCCTTCCCGGCGGGTAAGAAGGCTTTGCTTTCTTCCTCGCCCCTACCTCTGACTCTCTCGCTCCGTCCCCTCCCGTTTGGTGTTCCTTTAAATGAGGGTGCGGATGCTGCCACCAGGGAAGCTGTCCGCTCTTGTCCCATCTCTCGTAAAGGTATTCTTATTCCGACTTTTACCCGGTTATCCATTCCTCCCTCCTTACCCGTTGGCAGGTTTGTTGCCAACAACTGCGTACTCTTAAGAGTTGTGTGTCCTCGTGGCCATCCTACTACCACCGTAACCGGCGATGGGAAACAGCTCTGGCGAGGTTGCATATTGACTATACTCGCTTAACTCATGGTCACTTAATAGAGCGCCGCCCTCCTCCATATTGTCTAAAATGCATTTTTCCTCTCATGGTCGTGCATATAATTGTGGATGTCCTGACTTCCGGGACGAGCGTGTGTCTTGTTTTCCGACCGTTCCCAGCGGTCGTTTGTCCCTCGATAGAATTCTTGGTGACTTGGATACTTTTGATATCGTTCGCCTTATGCGTTTCTGTTCTTATATTGGCATCCTTGGTGATATTTAGCGCCCTCTCATTATCCCGCACATTTAATGGTGCTATATAGCCTTCCCGGTTTGGTGCCTTCTTTTGATAATTACTTACTTACCTGCTCTTGATACAACGATCAGAATATTGGCGCCGCATGAACGTATAATCATGTAAACTTTGCGTTAGATGCATCAGCCTTTTTCTCATGTTTTGACTTTTAAACAGTATAACATGAAGAGAAAGGCTATGTGGCACAAGTTTATCGAGAGCGCTAAATGCATCTCAAAGACATGAAAGAGCTTTAGCTATTATCACTCTCCTCTTTCACACAGATAACAAAATACAAGATATTTGGATATTTAAACACACTGATAACAAAGTTTAAGATATTTCACACATAACATGTTAAAATACAAGATATTTATAAGAAGACAGTGAACAAAGATGCAAGGCAATCAAGTGCAATCGACAACAAGAAACAAATTAAGATTGTCAAGGCGAATTTCGTAATGAGCTTTTAAACGACATAGGACGAGGAAACCTTTTGAATTAAAAAGTTATTGCTTTACCTGGCCAGAAGCTGGAAAGACAGTCAGGCAAACTAATGCTCGCTCGACACTGCTGCAAGTACTTTCTTCCATTAGAGTACAGACCTCCCCAGAGTCGTCTGTCCTTCTTGTCATTGTATTTCACAGACGCAATTATTGAATGTTGAGGCAGGTGACCATGTAGCGCAATTGACTAGCATCCTGGGGACGAAGGTTAATCGTTAGCAAAGGAAAACCTCCATATAAGACTTGTTACAGGCTACCAATTCCTTGCTAATATTGAGAAAACGAATTTGGGACGGCTCCCATCAGTAACACATCGAAGTTTCTGCACAAGAAGTCTTGAATTGTACATTTTCAATGGGTATAATGCTTAAAAGATCAAACCACACCAAATATGTGCATATTTGTGAATTAAAGACCTTGCGAGAGGTTTGAACATTAGCTAATGAAACAAATGGGAGTAGAATAGCTGTTGTGTCATTTACCAACTTGACGAACACAAGGCAATTACAAAAGGTATAGCACGAGCGCAGTTCCATTCTTAAAAATAAATTACGCACCAGAGTTAGTAAAATTTCGTTAATCGCAAAAGTCAGCGCCTCTAGAGTTAAATGGAGAGTCTCGCCATGGGAATACAGCTTTAATAATAAGTTTTTTCTTCTAGGATAATATGCCAAGATATATAATCATGCAACCCGCACATGACACGACTGGATACCGCCGCACTCACAGCGATCTTTGCTTGTGCTGCCCTCGAGTTAAACTGTACTTTAAAAAATTATTTTATTTGTTTTGAAGTTTATTATTAAAAACTTGATACAACAAAAATATTAAATACTATAAAGAAAATCAGGACATGAATTCATTACAGTAATGATATGGAATGCTCTGAGTTCTTCGAGTGCCTATTCATATATTTAGCTAGTAAGTAGGAAGGAAAATTAAGTTACCATCCCACAGAGTTTGCACAAGTAGTCCATTAATAACACTCTTCTATGTTATGCGTCCTTCAAATGGAACACAAACCTAAGAATTTCACTTCATTTACTGTTAAAAACGAATTAACTAGAGTGTTAGAGCAAAGCGTTTGTCCCACCTACAATTCTTCCGTTTTCTGTTCGGCGTTTGCAGTTTGATGAGGGACTTACCAAATCCTAAATTCCTATTATCAATGGGAACAGCAATTTTTATATTTCTTAGTTTTTTTATTTATATATACAAAAGTTCTCAGATTCTTGTAAAGCCACTAGCATGCATAACTTTTCAGGCAGGCCCTTCATCCTAATTTTCCCTCTGCATATGACCCGCTAAATCGTTTAACAACCAGGTACCCATTCATTGCTGGGTGAACATAGGCTACAGTTAAGGAATGGCACCCGGTCAATCCTCCCTGGTCAGGATACAAACCCAGGCCAAAGTGCTTGCAAAGTGCGGGCGAGTGCCTTACCACTGCGCCACGGCAGATTTCATGGACCATTTCCCAAGGTCGGAAAATTGACAACGTAGAGGGTCCCCTCAATCAGTAGAGATGGATGAGCGTGTTTAATTGCTAGCAAAGTGCAGTTCTGACCTGGGCGCCAGTTGGTGAGGAGGTGTGCCCGCCTGTGCTGCAGTAGTTGACTGGCGTCGGTGGTGGTTGGATACTCGTTGCTGACTTGGCTTTTGTGATGGGGAGCCTCTCAGTCTCCCCCCCCCCCCCTCCCCGCCAGTTGAGCGGACTCTTTCGGTGGGTCTAGAATTTACTGGGCGGGCTGATTATCCTGCAGTGGAACTAGTTTTGTGTGATTTGCTCCATGGCAGTGATCTATGGTGTGACATTGGTGTCTTTGCATCGGACTATTGTGAAGTTTGCAGAAGAGGACGACTACCGGGCATTTTTACGTAGCTATGAGGGACGGACCTAGCCCTTGCTTGACGCTTCTGGTACGGTGACTATTTCTGACTGGAGTGGTGCTGTCACCTTTGTAAGCGTTCACGGTGTGCCCATGGAGTTTCCGGAGGAGCTGCTGCGGCGGTACTTTGGGCAGTATGGCACTGTCGTGAGTGTAAGATTGAAAATGCTTTCCTCGGGGAAATTTAAGGGTGTTCGGACGAATATTCACACTCCGGAGATGCGGCTGAGGTTGGACATACCGTCCTCTGTGTGGCTCCTGGTGTATTACATCCGTGTGTACTATGTACATCAACCAAGAACCTGTTTTCCCTGTGGTTTGTTGGGCCATCTGGCTGCTTCGCGGATGTCGTCGCCTCCGGTGAATCTCTTTCGTGAAGAAGATTTCCTGCCGCTCACTGTGGAGGCGAACTTGGTGGGTGAGGGTGTGGCCGTCCCTGTGGTTGCTGGGCCGTATCCTGTATCGCCCGGTGCGCCTGATGGTATTGTCGCTTTTCCTCTGATGGTTGTGACGTCCTGTTCTATTTGGTGTTCCTGATGCTTCTGTGGATGTTCCAGGTGCTCTCTCTACATCTACTCCTCTTCGACATCTCAACCTTCTGCGCCTTGTCGGTTCGGGGCCTCCTGCTGTGTTGTGGCTGGTCCCCCATGTCGTTGAGGCTGCTGATGTCTTACGTCGTGCACCGGTGCACCCGCCTTGTGGTATCCGTGCTTATGGTTCCGCCTCCAGCTCTGATGACGTGCAGCCGGATCCCAAGCTTTCGCAGCGTCCTCCTTCTGCCTGGGCCGACGTGGCTGTTTTTGATGATTGCGAGTCCCCTGATGTTGGTGGGGTGGTGTCTGGGGAGTTCGTGTCTACAGTGATGGTGGTGGCTGAGTTCACGTGATTACTGCTACTGCCGATGGTAGTGTTTCCGATTTAACATCTGTTTTTTTTTTGCTGCAGGGGTTTCTCCGCAGTAGGGGGTGATACCTCCTGAGGTGGATGGTAAGGATGCTGGTGCGAGTCAAGGCCTTGTGGTGGTCTTGAAGAAGGATGTACGCCGTAGGGGGTCTGTGCCGGTGCCTGGTTCTGTTGGTTTTCCGGCGGGGGCCCCTGTGCTGCCGCCTCGTTCCCGGGACATGGTTGCACGTTCAAAGGGGGCTGTGCCTGGTGTTGGGATTCTGCCTGTTGAGAATCTGACTAATTATTTTATTAATCTCCGGCCGCCCATCATGTGGGAGCGTCTGGTACCGCTTCCAATAGACCCTTCTACTATTTGGGTGCCCCGTGTGCATGCCTTCGTGTCAGAGGGTCCGGATTTTATGGAACACCCTTCTGTGTATTCTAGTAGTGAGGTGCGGCCTGCTGACTGGCTGCGCTGGGAGGTATACGGTATGCGATTTCCGAGAAATCAGTTTCCGCACAAATACGGAGTCTAATGTTCTGTTTTATGTAATGCTTTACGTGTTTCTGTCTTATTGTGTGCCCTTACCATGTGTGCTTTTGTACTTTGCTGTTTTTCCCTTGTGTTTCATTTCTTGTATTGCTTAGCATGCCATGCATGTGAAAATAAATACCAAAAAAAAAAATCGTCTGCAAATCGTGAAGTGTGTGCACGATCCATGTGTGGGTGACCGTTTTCCTCGAGAATGACGACGACGAGGGTCCCTTCCACTCTGAGAATGAGAAGACAGATGGATGACGCGTGGCCGTGCCAGATGTGCGTAATTGATGCACTTGGGGTGGGTGTACGAGTATGCCACCATACGTCACCACCCGCGCTGTTCTCAGGTGAGGATGGTTTAATGTCTTCTTTATTATGCACCCCATACCCATCCTGAGATGTCTTAGTAGTTTAAACAGTCGTATTTTGAACGTAGTAAACTTCGATGACCCAGTTTGATATTCCGGCCGCGGTCATATCGACCCGAGGAGAGATTGTTTAAGGGTCATCTATATTTTTTTAGAGACTTTAGCTCCTACAATCTGTCTTACTAGTTTTAATCAGTCGTATTTTGTACATAGTAAACTCCTATTCATTCTAGTGTAAGGATTCGTAGTTATATGATTAGGATAACCTTAGAGGATGATTTTTACCTCTAGTCACAGATCCTCAAGTTCCATAATAAGGGATAAATATCCACAGAGGTTCAGTCTCTGGAGTTGATGAGTACCACTCAGATGCATTATACTGGGCTACTTGCACTGGGCTACACATTCTACCGCTCACCACAGTGTCTAAATCATCTTGATCCTCAATCACAATTCCTCATCACCATGATCCTCCACAGCCTACAAGCACCACCTACAGCACCACTTACCAACACCACCTACAGCACCACTTACCAACACCACCTACAGCACACTTACCAACACCACCTACAGCACCACTTACCACCCCCTGCCTACTACAACCGCCTGTTAGCAATACCTGAAACACACATCCTGTCAACACTTGCCACCGCCCCCACGTCCCAGACACCTGCAACGCGCTACCCTCGACAGTTAATGAGCCCACTTGACCTTCGGCCCTGTCCTCAGGCCTAACTATACATTCCATCCAAATTGGAATTGAATGGTGGAGTAATAATACCATAATAGAGTCTTATTATTATCAATATTTACTGGGCTGTATTACTGCAAAATAACTAAGTTTTCTAATCCATCAAAACTCTTTTGCATCTAAAGTTTACCATCTTAAACATATTATGTCTTATCAATTATACTAAATTAATCGATCTATACATTCCAACTCAGCTATTTAACCTACATGATTGTGTATACTCTATAATTTGCAGTAATTAAAATTCACCCATTTTTCGGGAGAGTGTCAAGACCCCCTGGAGAGGATGGTCAGATTAGCGGGAGTGGGAGAGCGTGTGCCCAGCTGGTAGGGAGGGCGGCGCACGACTGGTTAACCAGTAATGTGGGTGAGCAGAAGGATGAGAGTGTGGATGAGTGAGGGTACTCACCTACCAGTACCTACCTAACACCTTATATGAGACATTCACGATGCGCACTTACCTAATAGCCCATTCATTTCTCAAGATAATATTTTCCTCCCTTTCTTCATACTTCGTTCAATATATCAACACTGATAAGATGTGGTTCTCTGCTGTTTTATTTTCAGTGAAAGTTGAAAATAGTCCTTGTAGGAGAGGCAATGAGGGGGGGGGGCATTAGCCTATTAAAATGATTTAAGCTAACTTTATACAGTTCAACACATCAAACAGTTGTTCTGTTTCATTGCTCCCATCAAACAGAGTTTGCATCTACCCCACTCCCATGTGTGCCTCTTCTGTCTTACCAATTCTACTATATCATTCAACTATACCTTCCAACTCAACTATTTTAAACTTCAGGTTTTGTGTTTACTCTCCATTATGCAGTAATTGTAATTTCCCCATCTCACCTTTTATTAAGTTCAACTTTTACCAAGACGCTCACTTGGAGGACACACCATTGTTCAGCTGGAGGAGGAGGAGGAGGAGGAGGAGGGAGGGTTGCGTGATGGGGAAATAATGATTTAATTTCTTATGATAGATTATATCATTTAGTTTTGTTTCTAATGTTTATATTTGTTCGTATGTACGTACACAATTGAAGAAGATAGATGGTGCTAGTAGAGAAGTGGAAATATTAAGTTAATAGCAAAATAGGATCGTGTGAATAGTTTTTTTTATTTATTAAAGAAACACCACATACATAAAAGCAAAACGTAAAAGTAAAAAAGACAAAGACAAACAACTATAACAACATAATATAAAGAACAGAAAAAAGGAAAGTCAAGTAACATGAAACACAAAGCCTGGAATCTCATACAGGTACTGAATAATAACACAAAGCGAGATAAAAACAAAGGCACAAAACGCTGTACAAGGAAACAAGAAAATGCAAACTATACAACAATTATACACAAAAATAAACATAAAGGAAAACACATGGAAAAAATAAAAACATAAAAACAAAAAACAGAAAAACAGGAAAACAGTACACAGTCTTTTAACAACAAACATGGGACAATGAACAAAGAAAATGACAGGAACAACAAAAACATAAATACAGGACAACAAACAGAATATCCAAAATCAGTAGGATAAGGAAACAAAACGAAGCATATAAACACAAAACCGGAACACACAGGTACCGGGAGTCGGAATAAACAGACACGGGACAGGAAGCGTACGACAAATAAGACAGGTGGAAAATACATGACACAATAAATAAGAAAAGCACAGAGCCACTCGCAGACACACATCATAACACCAGAACGTGCAGGAACCTGAAACACTGGCCACACACACACACGCACCTAAGCCCACAAACAAAAAACACCGGAACACGCAGGAACCGGGAACAAACATCCAAACAACACATACACACAATGACACACACCCACCACCACACACCCAACAAAGAAATGGACCGAACCAAACAAGCAGTTCAAACCTACATACAGCAAACAACAAATACAAAAATACAGAAATACAGGGAGGACAGAAATCAAACATAAGTGCTACGCATATTTATCCGGAAGACCTGCACAGGAAAGTACAAGCAGTAAACATCCCAAGCCAGCAATTCGTGATCGGACACTGGATCATCAGTATATTCATAAATGTCAGGCATGTACTCCGGTACGTCATTAACAAAAGCCCGTGCCTGTGGCACCAAGACAGTAGTTGAGCACCATGGGAGAGGACGCACCCGCTCATCCACAACGATTTTCAAGGACTGAGTGCTACTGATCACTTTCCTGACGCCGAGATCACATTGCGGGGGCCCGCACGAGGGAGCCTTCCACCAGGAGGTGCACCGGGGCACGCACTGGGTAGCACACCGGTACATGCAAAAGGTTCCACACCGAGAGACGCACAGGGGGGAAGCCGCAGGCGCGCCAGGACCCCTCCACCAGGCACAGGAGCAGAGGCCTCCCGGCACACATCCTTCATCAACACTATGACGAGGTTGATTCCAGGCCTCGCCACTGGAGGGGTCAGTCGTCGCCACTCGCGTTCCCAGTGGATGTTTGGCGCTGCGTGGGGGTGGTTTGGTGTTGGTAGCGTGGTCCGCCCACTGACCGGCGTGTCAGCTGGCGGCATGGCGGCGGCTGAGAGTAGGCTGCTTCGCCATGTAGATACTGTGGGGCTTGCTTTCTCAGCTCCTGTGGACTGGCCTCTCGTAGCAGTCGCGTTAGAGGACGTTTTGAATGTGAAGGTCGCCGATCTTCTAGGCCTGGAGAAACTTGCGTCTATGCGTATGGCGGTGAAATTTGCCACGTCAGCCGGCTACCTGGATTTTGTGCGCCGTTAAAATGATGAGTCGTTTACGCTGCCAGATTCTGCTGTGACTGTGCAGGTGACGGATCCATGGGGCCCGCTGACTTTTGTGAGTGTGCACGGTGTGCCGGTGGATTTCCCAGAGCAGGAACTGCGTTCCGAGTTTGCCAGGTTTGGTTTGGACGCATCGATTCAACTTTTTACGTTTTGGGAGGCTGCATTGGCTCTGTCTTGGAGTGCTAACGCTTGGCATGCGACTCACCGTCGACATTTCTTCCCGGGTTTCCATCTGCAGGCTATCCATGAGAATATTCTATCAGGGCCAGTCGCGCACCTGTTTCAGGTGTGGTAAAGAGGGCCACGTTGCGGCCAGGTGCAGCATGCCTCGCACGATGGAGCCTTCTGTATTTCATGCGGCTGATTTTCCTTCCTTGCGCTCACGTAGTGCTTGGCTGGTGGATCCTCGCTCTGTACGTGAGGGGGTGGTGGTGTGTGCGGCACCGCCCTCGCAGCCTACCCCTTCGCCTCCGAAGGATTCTTCACCTGTGATCGCTCCTGCTCCTCTGCCTATCCTGCTATCATCGAGGGATCCCTCCCCTATGCGGGCCCCTTCCTTGTCATCAGTTGCACCTGTTGTCTCTCCGACTCCGGTCTCTGCAGTGGATAGAGGCCTTATCCCCCATGTTGATGAGGATGCCCTTCTGCGCAGTAGTGCGCTCCCGGATGTGGGGCGGGCTGCCGCTGGCTCTTCTCGGGTGCCTCCTGTGGGGTCGATAGTTCTGATGACCTCAGACCTGTTCCAAAGCATTCCCGGACGGACCGGGTTGTGTCGCCTCGTCGTGCGTGGGCAGATGAGTGTGCAGACATGGTTGAGGTTGCAGTGGCGGGCTCTGAGTTGCCTCCTGTGTCAAGCCCTTCGCCTTCCACTGTTGGCTCCCCTCCATGGGAGGCTGCCCCTGGTGCCCGAGACCTCGTCGTGATATTGAAGAAGGATTGGCATCGGGGGGGCTCTGCTCCTGTTCCTGGGAGAGGGGGCCCCGGTGCATCTGCGGATCCCCCCTGTGAGCCGCCTCGTGCGTTTTCTGGTGCGCTTTCCGATGCTCGGCCCCCTCGGGAGGTGCCCCTCCCACTCTTCTCGCCCGCCGAGGAAGTGTTAGATGAGTCTAATTCTTTGTTGGTCAGTTATGATGTCCGGGTGCGTCCTATCCCGTGTGACCCTGCTACCATTTGGGTTCCGCGGGTGAAGAAATTTTTTAGTGGGGGGCCGGATTTCATGATTCGGCCGTGTGCATCTCCTGGGCGTCCGGTATCTGATGTTCAAATGGCAGTTTGGGAGACTTATTGCCTGCGCTTTCTGGTGCAGGAGTACCCGGATAAATATGTGTAGTCCTTAGGGTTGGTGGTGTTTCTGTGCTTCTGTCTTTCTGCCTGGGTGTGTGTGACTGGCTGTGTTTGTGCCTGCGTTTGTGTGCGCGTAGGTGTTTATTCCTGGCTCCTGCGTGTGCCTGTTAGGTGCTGTTTTGTTACTGTGTTTTTTCACGTTTCTTACTGTGTTTTTGCCTCTGTGCTTGGGGTTTGCGTGGCCTCATGCTTTATGTACCAATATGTGCCTGTGTTTGGGTTGTTGGGCTGGTTGTGGTTGTTAGTTTTTTGTATTTTTGCTCTTCATTGCTATGGGTGTGGCTGTATTTTATGTTATTTGTTATTTATTTCTTGTGTTATTTTTGTGTTCTCCGTTTGTTATGTATCCAGTGTCCGTTTCGGGGTTTCCTGTTTTGTTTCATGATTCCTTCACTTTTGGGGTTTACGTATGTTTGGTCTGTTTTTCATGTGTTCATGGTGTTTTCCCTTGTTATGTTTTCCCTGTATGTTTCCCCTGAATGTCTTCATGTATTGTTATTGTGCCTTTTACTGTTTTGTACTTGGGATCTTTTATAAATAAAAAAAAAAAAATGACGAGGTCTCTATCACTAGGGGCAGCCGCCCACGGAAAGGAGCGCAGGGGCCGATTCAGCCACACGATCCACGGAGGCAGAGCTTACAGAGGAAACAACAGCACACTCCTTATCCTCACATTCCTCAGCCCAGTCTCGAGGTGGCGATACACTGCAATCCGTGCGTGAACGCTTCGAGACCGGTCAATGTCCGTTGGAACTGTCACCCCCCACAGGAGGCACCCGAGAAGAGCCGGAGGTAGGCTGCCTCATAGCTGGCCGAGCACGACCCTGTAGTATTTCAGCTTCAACAACACGAAGGAGGAGGTAGCTGAAGGGACCAGCACAGGCGAGGGAGCATGCGGAGAGGCATGTACCTGCAGAGGAGAAGAAGCATGGAGAGGCGAGGAATCCTGCGGCAGTGAAGACGCCAACCGCGGGGGCGGGGCCCCACACACCACCACCACCCCGTCATGCACACCACCTTCTGGACGCTCCGGCACACCAGCTGAGGAACCAGGTAACACCATCAGGTCAGCAGGCGGCAGGAGAACCTCCCCACCCACACCATCACTAGGCGACAGGTCCTGTGCCACCAATGGGGGAAAATCCTCTTCTCGAAATAAATTAACAGGTGCAGCTGCGGCCCCAGTGCAAGTGGCAGCCTGGTGGCCCTCTAGGACACAACGAAAACATTGTCGTGGCCGCTCTGCATAAAAGGCTGCATAATGTACCCCATCAAGGTAACCGTAGAGGAAATAGGAGACTTGAGCCACATGGTGAGAGTCTGAGTCCCACATGAAACCCCGCGCCACCTGCCTGTAGAGGCGGAGTTTATTCGGAGGGAAACCCCTGTTCCAAACTGGCCAAAATACCTCCGGAGCAGGGCCTCCGAGAACTCGAAAGGCACACTATGCAGCGCCATATATGTCACAGCGCAACAGCGGTCCGAAATAGTGACGGTACCATTGTCTCCAGGGAGCGTAAATGTCCGCCCATCATAGCTAGCCACGAAGTCCCGATAAACTACCGCCGAGCGAAACTTCACAAGTGCCCGGTGGGTCGTTAACAACTGAAGTTTGCACACCTCAGCCACACAAACTCATAGCACAGCCAACAACACCATCTCAAGTGCAGGGTACAATGCATGACCAGAATATTCAAGACCAATGGTCTCGGTCCAGGGAAAAGGGGGTAGGGGAGTCCCCATGTCGCCGACACGCCAAACAACCCCCTCCCACACTCAGCACCAGGGAACGACTGCGGAGCTCAAGATTCCACGTCTACCTCCTCCAGTAACGGGCTAGCCAATTCACCGGAAACTTGAAAACGTCCATAGAGCTGGCAAGCAGGGGATGGAAGAACGGGGTGAGGCTGCAAAAATCTTGAGCAAGGATCCGGGGATGAGGTGAAGAGGGAAGATGAAAGATCGGTGGCCCAACCACCGCGGATTTGAACTTGATCAGATGGAAGTTGAATTGAGTAGGGTGTCATTTGCAGTACACACAGGGGCCGGGAACGCAAGAAGCTGGCAGTGGAGGTTTGATGTCAGATGTTGATGTTAAGTCAGTTCGTTAGTAGTCTTCTTCCTTGTTGATTTCACCAAACTTTGATCGTTGGTCTTCTTTTTGGGCTTGTCGGTCTTGGTGGTCACGTTTCGTGTTGATGCTTGGAAGTGATCTTTCCTTGAGGGTGATGGTGTTCCAACAGATACGTCTTCATCCGATTCATCAGATGAGTGAAGAGCAGGGGTTTTGACACGCTGGGGTAGAGTTCTTGAAGGTTGAGTACTTGAAGGTTGATGTCTTGAAGGTTGAGTTCTTGGAGGTTGAGTAGCAGTGGTAGGTACTGCAGCAGAAGGGGGCTGCATAGTAGGTACCCTCTATAGGGTCACACCAAGGGTCGATTGCAGCGGAATTCGTCACTGAGACGGGTGAAGGGACAGCAGCAGCTGGAGAAACGTATGGAGCAGGAGCCGACAGTATGTCTGAAAGCGTGGCCGCGTTCACAGTGATGTCATGGTTAGTAACTGGAACTGTTGCAGGAGTGGGGGTCACAGGAGGCAGAGTCTTGTGAGCTGTGGGTACCCGAACAGGATCTGAAGTCTGCATTGCAGTGGCGGAATCGTCGTCGTCGGATGTAGAGTCGGCATCCTCTACAGGGTCAGTTGTTGGAGTTGAACCTGGAGCGTTGAAGACTTCTTCAGGAATAATGAAGGTAGGGAGACCATTCGCCTTGTAAAGAATTTTCAAAAGCCTCACAAATTCTCGGGGGTTATTGCCAGCAGTCATTCTGGCTGTTGATATCAAAGCTTTTACTGTGCTCTGCCCAATCAGCTTTGTCTTTGGTTGGGCGGGTTGGGATGGAGGCGGCGGTGTCTGGCTCGATGAGTGGCTGGGTGACTGGGAACTAGGTCCCCATTGGCTAGTAGAGACAATACCAGGATGGTGTGCAGTGGCGATAGTTCCTCCTCCCTGCCAGCCAATCCACCATGTGAATAGTTAGTGTTTATGAATTTAATTTGCAAACATAAATATCTAATGGATATTTATTGTTATTTTTGGAATTGTTTTTCGATTAGCGCTGATTGACTATTCCAACTAGTTTTTTTTATATACCACAGGTGGGTACAGGAACAGACGTCTGATGAGTCATGTTAGCAGGCTGAGAGCCGTCGCCTCCCGGAGCTTATGGTAAGTCTTACCCACTATGAGTAGTTTTCCCTGGAATACCACCCGCCAATCATTTAACAACTAGGTACACAGTGAGAGTCGACTGCTAGCGGCCGTGGAGTGAGGACGTTTACCGACCCTCCGTGGCTGTTGGAGTTGTTTGCCATTTGGTCGCCAGGTGGTGGGGCGTCACTGCCCTCCCAGTGTTGTTGCCTGCCTAGCTGCGTGCTGACGTGGCCGTTTTGACATGGGGGGCCTCGCAATTCCTCCTGTTTTGCAGGTGAATTCCGTGGGACTAGAATTCTCGTGCAAGGCTGGTTATCCGGCCATTGAGTTGGTGATGTGCGACATGCTTCGTGTCCCGGTGGAGGCTGTATATGGAGTTGAGCTTGTTACAGCCCACCGGGTGATTGTCAAGTTCGTGCGGGAGGAGGAATATCGGGACTTCCTCCGGCGGAACGAAGGGCGTTCGTTGCAGTTGCCGGATGGCGCCGACTCCGTTACGGTCTCGGACCGAAGTGGTGCCCTGACATATGTCAGTGTGCATGGTGCGCCCCTGGAGTTCCCTGAAGACCTTCTCCGGCGCTTCTTCGGAAGGTATGGTGCTGTCATCAGTGTGCGGGTGAACACGCTTTCCTCGGGAAGTATGCTGGGAAGCAGACGAACGTCCGTACCTTAGGTATGCGCCTGCGGTCGGATATCCCATCTTCTGTCCGGCTGCTGGGTTACTACGTTCGGGTGTATTATGCCCGGCAGCCCCGTACTTGTTTCCAGTGTGGCCAGTTAGGGCATCAGGCTGCTGGGTGCTCTGAGGAACCTGCTGCACCTGTTAACTTGTTTCGGGAAGAGGATTTCCCGCAGGACGGGCGTTGGTTCGCCCGGTTCGTGAGGCCCGTGGTTCTGGGTCCGCCTCCGGTTGTGAGGATGTGCCGCCAGTGCCCAAGCGTTCCAGGCGTTCTTCTACTGCTTGGGCTAACGTGGAGGACTACGACGCAGGTGGAGCTTCGGGAGATGATGTGGCGATTCCGGGTGCTTCGCGCTCTACGTTGCTGGTGGTGGCTGATGTCCATGTGTCTGCTGTTGACGATGGTTGTGCGTCTGATTTACCTCCTGTTCTTTCTCCTGCAGAAGGTTCTACGCAGTGGGAGGTGGTTGCTCCTACGGACGTGGGTGGTGTGGGTTCTGGTGCGAGCCGAGGCATCAAGCTGGTGCTGAAGAAGGATGCCAAGCGTGGGGGTCCCAGCAGGTACAACGTTCGGTAGTTGACGCGGGGCCCTGTGAGGCAGCCGAGGAGGCTCCCAGTGCGCTGCCCATTGCCCGGCCTCATGGGAAGGAGCCTCTCCCTATCATCTTGGCCTCCGGAGTGGCGCATGATGATGAGCATCCTTTGCGGTTTGACATTGTGGACCGCGTGTGTCCTGTTCCGTGGTGCCCTTCTTACATCTGGGTTCGGTGGGCTCGGTGTTTTATTGTGGGTGTGCCGGAGTTAATGCCTGATCCTCGTACGGTTCATAATGATCCTGTTGCGGAGGACGTCATGTTACTTTGGGAGGCGTATTGTATTCGATTCCCGGTGGCGGAGTGGCCGGATAAGTATGAGAAATTTTAGTAGTCTGTGTGCTTGCTGTGTGTTTGGTGTGTGCTTGGTCCTGTGGTTTGTTGAAATGTGTTGTACCTATTGTGCGCCCTTCAGGCCGGTGTTATGTTTGTACGCATGACCGTTGTTTTGTTGTTTCTTCTATTTCCGGTATTGTTTCTTTTTCTTGTGTTTCATTATGTTTCTGTTTTTTGTTGTCGGCCCTTCAGGCCGGTTTTTAGTGTCTTTGTATGAATTTGTATTGATTTGTTTTGTGCTACAGTGTCTTGTTATGTTTCTTGCTGTACTTTGTTGTTTTATTCTCGGTCCTTCAAGCCAGTGCATGTATGTTGTGGTGTTTGTGCCTGTTTTGTTTTCAGGTGTGCGTGTTATGCTTGTTTATTATTATTGTTTATTTTGGCCTCGCCCTTTGTTTATGGGGCGGATGGCTTGGTGTGTGTTTTTTATTCCTGTATTGTTTGTGCTGTGCGTTTGACCTGGTGTTTTTATATTGGTTTACCTGTTATACGTGTTTGTTCTTTATGTTTTGTTTGAAATGTATTGTGTTTGTCTTGTTCTGTTTCCTGCTATGCCTCTTGATGTATATTTTGTTTTTCTGGAGGTTTTGTTTTGTGATGTTACTGTGATTGCTAGTTTGCCATTGAATTATGTTTTGTGCTTTGATGTATGCTGTATTTTTCTGTTTTTCTCGTGTATGTGTTTTGTTGTGCTATGCTGTCGGCCCTTCAGGCCGGTGGTCTATTGTTTTCCTTTGTTATGTATTCTGTATTGTTTTTATTGTATTTAAATTGCATGCTTTGCATGTAAAAATAAAAATAAAAAAAAAAGGTACACAGTGCTGGGTGAACAGAGGAGTACAGTTTAGGATTGGCGCCTAATCAATTCTCCCCGGCCACGATGCAAAACTTTGTTCTATTTGTTAATAATACCTTGCAAGAATCAACTATTTATTTTTCAGACATATTTATAAGTACGTGACTCGTCAGCCAGCCACAACTGTCTTAGCCCATGAACTGTGCTGGCAACATTACGTGCAAGAACTGTGCTGTCAACTTTGCATGCAAGAAGTGTGCTGTGAACATTGACTGAGCTGCTCTGGGTACTGTACTAGCCAATCACGGTTATATTGCAAGTCGGTGGTAAATGGGTGAATCTGAAGGAGCGGTAAAAAACCTGTCCTGGCCTTGTCTACGAGACAAACACCGTACTGGTACTCGATCGAGGTCGCAACCCACAACAGTGTGGTTGACTCACACAATCACGACGTTCCCCAGTGTGTGGAAAATTCCACTTATCATGTTAATATTATTATTATCTAGGGAATGTATCATTCCATATCATATCTTGTGATATAACTTTATCATAATAATCAGTTTAAATAATTAAAAATAATCATTATATAATCAGTACCGGCACCTCCACTGTGGAGGGGACGCCACCAGCAAACACCGGTGGCCAGAATGTGGAGAACCTGGCGGCCTCGTGTTTACATCCAGGAGTGCACTCATGAGATGGGATGGAGACTCGTTTTTTCAGCAAGATATTTACCCACAAAATATTGATAATCTTCAGTGATAACTCCCTGAATACTGGAAGACAGTTTGCTCCGTATAAAGAAACGAATTCCTGGTACATATATGCAAATTAAGAGTGTGGAGGTCCACCGGCTAGTGAGGGACCCACCACCACCACCTCATCTACCAAGTGAAACGCAACAACGTGCACTCCATATATGAACAAGCAATTAGAATACTTATAGCAACGCTGTGACATCCAATTGCTGTCTTCTCCAATTGTGCCGGATCGCTTTTCCTTTTCCTTCTGTTTCGTTTTTCTCCCCCCTCTTCTCCTATCTGCTTGTCGTTTCCTGCCGACCTTTTGCTTGTTTTGGATTCTTTCTTTGGACTTCTTTTATTTTGACGCCCGGGTGCTTGAGGAGGCATACTCTTGCACCCGTAGAACTGTAGTACCCAACGTCTCGAGCGAGGGGAACCTTTTATTGTCAATCCCCCTTTCGTCGCTGAACCCGATCTCGACGGACTGACGGTTCTTAAGGTGGCGTTTGTGGGGCGTATACTCACGACGCACCCCTAGGGGGCCCCGGCATGATCGGCGATAGCTTCCTGTTGGGTGTCCTGCCTCTAATTGTGGCTCCATGGTGGGTATGGGGGCACATTCGTGGATGAATTTGTCATTTTTCGTCTCTATGTCGTTGAATGTTTCCGTTGTACCCTCTCAGGCTCGTGGGGTGGGCGACCAAGCCCCCGAGTCGGCCTGTATTGGAAGACCAGGCTCTGTAGCTCCCGCTGCGTTGGGCCCCGACCTTGCTCCTCCTTTGACCGTCCTAACTTCTTCCCCCAGCTCCCCTCCCTCCTCTATGGTTGGGTCGAGCCTCCAGCCCCCGGTGGTGACCACTTCGTCCCCTGGTGTGGCTAAGTCTTTCATTGTGACTACTGCGCCTTTTGACCCCTCTCTCTCTAGGGGTTCTCAACGCCGTTCGCGCCCCAACCGCACTCGCTCGATTCCTTCTCGTGCCGATGCGTATCAGGCCTTGTTTGGTCCTGCTTCATGGGCCAAATATTTTGATCTCCTCCCTCTTGATTCTGCGCCTCCTGACGATTTCTCCCTCCATCGGCATCTTGTAGATTCCGTGAATGCGTCTGTTACCTTCAACCCCACTCGTCTCGGTACACGTGTCGTTGCTGCTCCTTTTCCGGATGCGGCTTCCCGCTTGGCTGCCTTATCTTGCCTTAGCGAGACCCCTGTTCGGGTCTCCAAGAACGTTCAGATGAATGCCAGTGTTGGCACTATTCTCCTCCCACCCCATGTTGCAACCGGTGTTCGGAATCTGCAGGATTGCCACGATGATATTCGGCATATCCTTGATGCCCAAGGCCATTCTGTCCTCCAGGTTGACTCGTTTACTCGTCCCCCTCGTGGTCGTCGCCGTCAACCCCTTCGCGTTGTGAAGATCACCTTTGATGGTAGGACCCTTCCATCCTCTGTCATTCTTGCTGGTGCTAGGTGCTCTGTCCAGGAGTATATTCCTTCTCCTCGACTTTGTAACAAGTGCTGGAGGTTTGGGCATGGTGCCCTCCGCTGCTCTGGGACTGTCTCTCTCTGTCCTTTGTGTGGGAGTGAAGGTCACTCTAAGTCGGAGTGCACTTCTCCCCAGGCTCGTTGCCTCAACTGCGGTGAGGCCCATCCTACCTTCTCCCGTGCGTGTGTCCATTACAAGCTTGAGGCAGCCGTCCTCAACTTGAAGCACCGGGAGCGTTTATCTTTTCCTGAGGCGAGGCGCCAGGTTCGCCGGCTCCCGCCTTTTGCTAATATCTCTTATGCTCGCGTGTTGCGCTCTTCCTCTCCTCGTCCTTCCCGCCTTCCTCAGACTCACAACCGTTTCCGGGCCTTGGACCCTAATGCGCCCACTGCCCCCTCCTTTGTTCCTTTGGGTTCTCTCCCGAAGGATCCTCCTCCTGGTCCTCTGTCTGGGGTTCCCCTTCCTTCTACCCGGTCTGTCGTGTCTCCTGTGTCTTCTTCCTCGTCCCCCTCCGATCCTCCTTCCCATCCTCTTCCTCCATCTATCGGCTCTCCCCACCGCCTGTCGGTGCGGGCGGATGTCCATCGCTCTCCTAACGGCCGTCGTGTGTGCTCTCGTTCGGCTTCTCCTGTTGAGACACTGGAATCCGTTGCCCGGTACGTAGTTGCTGGGACACCGGTCTCTTTAAGTCAGAAGCGAAAGCCTGGCTCCTCTCCTTCCTCTTCCCCGGCGGGTAAGAAGGCTTCGCTTTCTTCCTCAGCTCCTACTTCTGGCTCTGTTGCTCCTTCCCCTCCCGTTTCAGTGCTTGCGCCCCCTGTTCCTGCTTTGGGGGTTTCTTTGGCCCCTGCTTCCCTTTCGGTTGCTGCTCTTGCTGAGGTGCGCTCCCCTCTTTCTACTCCCCCTCTTCCTGCTGCTGTCCTTGACTGCTCCTCTCCGTTGTCTCCTCCTCTTCCTCCTCCTCCTCCTCCTCCTCCTCCTCCTCCGGACCCCGCCCGCCCACCTCTTATCTGTTCTCCCGTTTCCTTCCCTCCGTCTTTGCTCAGTTTACCCATGCCCCCTAACCCTGACTTTGCTGACCCTGATCCCGACCCTGATATTCTTTAATGTGCTCTGTTGCTCTTTCGCCTTTGTTTCTTCCTTGTTCTCTGTTTTTGTCCTTTCTCTTCTCGTCGTTGTCCATTCTTCAATGGAACGTTCGAGGTTATTACGCCAATTTCCTCGAACTCCAACTTCTGATTTCGCGGTTTTCGCCCCTTTGTGTCTGTCTCCAGGAGCCAATGCTTGGTGCTCGTCCTGGTCGTTTTCGTGGCTATTCCTTTCTCTCCCCCCCCCCCCAGCCATTGCTGGGGCTTCTAATTCTTCTGCTCTCTTGATTCGTGCCGATGTTCCCTTTGTTCCTTTGCTTTTTCCTTCGCCTCTCCATTGTTCTGCTGCTCGTATCTTTGTGGGGAAATGGTACACGATTTGTTCCATTTATCTCCCCCCGAGTGTCCCGCTCTCTCTTCCTGATTTGAAACACCTCCTAGACTCCTTGCCGGAGCCTGTGCTCCTGCTGGGTGACTTCAATTGTCGTCATTCTCTTTGGGGTGACGTTCTGACGAATACCCGGGGTCGCCTCCTTGAGCCGTTTCTCCTCTCTTCTTCCCTGTCTCTTCTGAATTCTGGTGAGCCCACTCATTTGGACTCTCGGACTCGCACCCTTTCTTGTCTTGATCTTTCTCTCTGCTCTTCTTCTCTTTACTTAGATTTCACGTGGCAGGTTCTTGATGACCTCCATGGAAGTGATCATTTCCCCATCCTTGTTTCCTTTTTCTCTTTTCGCCCTTCCCTCTCTTTCCCTAGGTGGCAGTTTGCTAAGGCAGACTGGACCCTATTTACCCTCAGTGCTGCTCTCTCTGACCTCTCCCTTATGCCTCTCTCTCGCGCTCTCCTCCTTTTTCATGACACTGTCTTCAACGCTGCCCTCCGCTCTATTCCTCGCTCTTCCTCTCGGGGTCCACGGAAGTGCGTTCCCTGGTGGAATGCGGACTGTGCTCGGGCTGTCCGCTGTAAGCGTGCAGCCTGGAAGAGGCACCGCCGTAGGCAGATGACCGATTCTTTTCTTTTCTTTCGGAAAGCGAGTGCGGTGGCCCGTAGGGCCATCCGTATGGCTAAACGTGAATGTTGGGCATCTTATGTCTCAACAATTACGTCCGAAACCCCTCTGGCCCAGATCTGGAAGCGTATCCGCAAGATAGCGGGTAAGTTCGTTCCCGATGTTTCACCGGTCCTTCACCTCCATGATACTCTTGTGGCGGACCCGTTGCAGGTCGCTTCCGAACTGGGTTCCCACTTTTCTTCTGTTAGCTCTGGTCTTCATCTTCCCCAATCTTTCCTTCTTCGTAAACCTGTCCTTGAGTCTCGTCCTTTAGATTTCTGCACTCATCTTCAGCTTCCCTATAATGATCCCTTCTCTCTCTCTGAACTTCGTTCTGCCCTGGCCCTCTGCGGTTCTACGGCGGCGGGCTCCGATGGTATTCATTATGAGATGCTTCGCCATCTCCCTCCGAGCACGTCTCAGTATTTACTGAGTCTGTATAATCGGATCTGGGAGTCGTCGTCAGTCCCTGAGGACTGGCTCGATGCCGTTGTCCTCCCTGTTCGCAAACCGGGGTCTCTGGGTACTTCCCCTAAGGACTTTCGCCCTATTGCTCTCACAAGTTGTGTCTGCAAACTCTTTGAACGTATGGTTAACGTTCGTCTGATGTGGTTCCTGGAACACCATCACCTCCTCTCCACTTCTCAATTTGGTTTCCGCAAGTGCCGCAGCACGACAGATGTCCTGGTGAACTTGGAGGTCTATATTCGTACTGCTTTTGCTGCGAAGACCTCCGTTGTTGCCGTCCTTTTTGACCTGGAAAAGGCTTACGACACCACTTGGCGTTATCATATCCTATCTCAACTTCATTCTTTTGGCCTTCGTGGTCATCTCCCTCTCTTTGTCCGCGGCTTCCTCTCTCGTCGTTCCTTTCGGGTGCGCCTTGGTACCGCTCTCTCTCCCTCTTTTCAGCAATACAAAGGTGTGCCCCAGGGTAGTGTTCTGAGCACTACTCTTTTTCTGGTTGCCCTCAATGGTCTTCTTTCCTCTCTTCCTTCTGGTGTCTTCTCCGCTCTCTATGTCGATGATCTTACCCTTTGTTGTCAGGGTGATGATTCGCCTCTCCTTCAACGCCGGCTTCAACTTGCCATTGATGCCGTGTCGTCTTGGGCCACTGATCATGGCTTCAAGTTCTCTACTTCTAAGACTTGTGCCATGGCTTTTACGCGGAAACGGGTTGTTCTTCGTCCCTCTTTGTCACTTTATGGTCATCCCCTTGAATACAAAGATTCCGCGAAGCTTTTGGGGTTATTCCTTGACACTCGTTTGTCTTGGTCTCCCCATATCTCTTACCTCCGTGTTGAGTGCTCTAAGGCCCTTACCCTCCTTCGGGTCTTGTCCCATACTTCTTGGGGGGCAGATAGGCGCACTCTCCTTGCTTTACATTCCTCTCTCGTCCTGTCTAAGCTCGATTATGGTTGCCCTGCTTACTCGTCTGCTTCTCCTTCTACTCTTCGCCGTCTTGATGCTTTGCACCATACTGGGTTGCGCCTCAGTTCTGGTGCCTTTCGTTCGACTCCCGTCCTTAGCTTGTATGTTGACACTGGCTTCCTGTCTCTCCAGGACCGCCGTGATCGCTACTGTCTTCGCTATCTTGCGAGGTCCTTGCAACATCCTTCCTCTCGCCTCTGTCATGCTTTAACTTTTGCCCCTCCTGCAGTTCCTGTTCCTCTTCACCACCTCCCTCTTTCTGTCCGGTTATCTCGCCTGCAGGATTCTCTTTCCGTTCGTATTTCTGATGTTTCTCCTCGTGTTGTTCCTTCTTTGCCCCCGTGGAGGGTCCCTCTTCCGCGGTTTTGTACATCCTTGACCCGTATCACTAAAGCTTTTACCCCTCCTACGGTTCTAAAACGCCTTTTCCTCGAGCACTTTTCTTCTCACTCCCGCTCCGTTTCTGTCTTCACCGATGGGTCTAAGTCAGCGGACGGTGTTGGCTACTCTGTTGTTTTTCCTGATCGCACTTATATGTGTCGCTTGCCTCCGGAGACTAGCATCTTTACAGCGGAACTTTATGCTATTCTCTATGCTCTTCGTCTCCTGCTTTCTCGTTGTCAGTCTTCCTTTGTAGTTGTTGTTGACTCTCGTAGTGCCCTCATGGCTCTCGGGTCCTTTAATCCGGTTCATCCAGTGGTTGTCGAGATCCAGCATTGGCTGTTTCTCGTTCACAGTAAATTTAAGTCGGTTGAGTTTTGTTGGGTTTCCAGCCATATTGGTGTGTCTTTAAATGAGCGTGCGGATGCTGCCGCCAAGGAAGCTGTCCGCTCTTGTCCCATCTCTCGTAAGGGCATTCCGTATTCCGACTTTTACCCGGTTATCCATTCCTCAGTCCTTACCCGTTGGCAGGCTTCTTGGTTGTCTGTTACTGGTAACAAGCTACGTACTCTTAAATGTTGTGTTTCCTCGTGGCAGTCCTTCCACCGTAACCGGCGGTGGGAAACAGCTCTGGCGAGGTTGCGTATTGGCCATACTCGCTTAACCCATGGTCACTTGATGGAGCACCACCCTGCTCCTTATTGTCCTAGTTGCATTGTCCCTCTTACGGTCGTGCATGTCCTTCTTGAATGTCCTGACTTCCAGGACGAGCGTGTGTCTTGCTTTCCGACCGCCCCTCGCGGTCACCTGTCCCTCGATAGAATTCTTGGTGACTCGGATACTTATGATATCGTTCGCCTTATGCGTTTTTGTTCTCGTATTGGCATCCTTGGTGATATTTAGCGCCCTCTGATTATTTTGCATATTTGATGGTGCTACATAGCCTTCCCGGTTTGGTGCCTTCTTTTGATAATTACTTACTTCCAGTCATAGAGCTGTTTTATCTTATCCATGTAAATTACATGCTAAAAGTGTGGGTTTACCCACAGGAAAATTGTGTTCTGCAATTTATGAGCCAGATCAGCCTTAAGGACACTACCTGCTGCAGCCCATTTCTACTATCAAGGTCACAGAGGAATGGACTTACAATCTAGCATAGGAACCTTGCATACAGCTAGGAGCTTTTGTGTTCCGCTCTATTATAAATTTTAATTTTAAATAAATGGTTCTAGTAGCAACATTCGCTCCCCTTCTTCATCAATAATTCTGGTATATTCCTCTACACATTGATCGGCGTGTATAAAAAGGAATAAGGTTTAGAAGAGGAGAGAGAGAGTGCGCCTTCAGTCATGAAACATCCACAAAAAGTGATCTGCCAGAAACGCAGCTCTCTCGAAACAAAGAATGAAAACACAAAATATTTTGAATATTAGTCCCCCTGAAAAGCTGTATAGAAAACAACGATCACTGACGACCTTGAGAGAGTGGAAAGAACGAGCATGTAAATAGAATTTATTGTTTCTCAAATTATTAACAATTAGTAATAACTCTATAGCCAAATTTGAATTAAAAACTTCGTAAATTCAACAAAAAAAATTTAACCTAAAAATATTTCTTTAGTTTGTATAAAAGATCACAAGTGTATAAAAATTTAAAAATATTTAATTTAAATATAACTTTCATAAATATTCATTAAGGTGAATTATTTAAAGTAAAATTTTGAGTGTACTAACACTATTTTAATCATCTATGTTAAAGCTAGATAATACGGTATTGGTGGTCTTATTCCTACTGTTATTTAACGTGTTGAGGCTCCAAGGCTGGCTAAAAAGGTATGTATTAAGGGTCCCGTTCCGCTCATGAGGGGTGAATTGAGGGCCCAAGGGGAGCTGTTGAAGGGTGTATTGAGGGCCCAAGGGGAGCTGGTGAGGGGTGTATTGAGGGCCCAAGGGGAGCTGTTGAGGGGTGTATTGAGGGCCCAAGGGAGGCTGATAAGGGGTGTATTGAGGGCCCAAGGGAGGCTGATAAGGGGTGTATTGAGGACCCAAAAGAGGCTGATGAGAGGTGTATTGAGGGGCCCAAAGGAGGCTGTTGAGGGGTGTATTGAGAGCCGAAGGGAGGCTGTTGAGGGGTGTATTGAGAGCCGAAGGGAGGCTGTTGAGGGGTGTATTGAGAGCCGAAGGGAGGCTGATGAGGAGTGTATTGAGGGCACAAGGGAGGCTGATGAGGGTGTATTGAGGACCCAAGGGTGGCCAATGAAGGGTGTATTTAGGTCTCAACAGGAGTTCGTGAGGGGTGTAATGAGAGCCCAAGGTGCATCTCTCATGAGATGAGAGTGCATTGAAGGGCCCAAGGGAAGCTGATGAGGGTTGTATTGAAGGCCCAATGGTAAGCTGATTAGGGGTATATTGAAGGAACAAGATGGATGACGAGGGGTGTACTAAGAGGCTCAACGGAGGTTGGTGAGAGGTGTATTGAGGGCCCAATGGAATCTGATCAGGGGTGTATTGATGCCCCAAGTGAGGCTGTATTGAGGGCCCAAAGAGGCTGATGAGTACTAAATTGATGGCCCAAGTGAGGCTGATGAGGATTGTATTTAGGGACAAGTGAAGCTGATAAGGGGTGTATCGAGGGCCCATGGGAGGCTGGTGAGGGGTGTATTAAGGACTTAAGGGAAGCCGATGAGGGGTGCCGAGTCAACCACCACTTGTAAAATGGGTATGTGTGGTCTCTACCAATCGTAGGATGGATATGGGGTCCACGATCATCTGTAAGATGGGTATGGGGGTCCACAACCACCTGTAGAATGGGTTCGGGGTTAACTACCACCTATAGAATGGGTATGGGTTCCACTCACACCTGTAGGATAGGTATTTGGTCAACTATCAGCAGTAGGATGGGAACGAGGCCCACTACCGACAACAGGATGAGTTTGAGGGGGGGGGGGTGTACAGTACCGTTTACTGGATCGGAATGGAGTCCATTACCACCCACATGATGTGTATGGGGCCCATAATCACCCACAGGATGGTTGTTGGGTCCACTACCACCTGTCTGTTGGTTAGGTATGGGGTCCACTACCACCTGTTTGATGGGTAAGGGGTTCATACCACCTGTAGAATAGGTATGGACCTACAACTGTCCATAAGATGGGTATGGGTTCCACTTCCACCTGTAGGACGGGTATGGGGTCCCCTACCAACTATAGTCTTTTGTTCAATACCAAATACACAGAGAAGAGTTTCAGTCTCATTTGTATGGATACCATCTCACATAGGAGGCGTACTCACATGGCACAGATGTGCGCAAGGCAGCTAAAACTGCAATTGATAATCCTGAAATTTAGTTGGATATGGGCATTCCAATCTCTGCTGTAAAACCCGCAACGGCTCAGAAAATTTGGGATAAAAGGAGAGCAGTCACTGACACTCAAAAGCCAGAAAGCACGAGTATAAACAGCTAGGGCATGTTTAGATCCGATAATTATATGTATGGGCAGCATAAAACATCCACTAGACAGTGTGACATTGTAATTGTCAGAATTAGGCTGGGATATCTATGGCAGGTGGCTGCAGGTAATACAGGTTTTACATGCTGTGGTTTGTAATATAATCATCTGTCATTGATGTTTATGGCAAAAAGAGTTGGGCCCAAAACAGGGCCGTCTTAACAACATTATGGGCCCCTGCAAACCAGTGTACTGGGGCTCCTACGACAACCACTCACAGGAATAAAAGGTAAATGGTCCATAATATTAAACACATATATATTTTATTGGCTCTTAACAAAACTGGTGCTTAAACATTAAAAACATGCTGTAGAGCAGCAATAACTAATCAACATGATAAACACTTGAACAATACACAAGGCTTGAAAAACACAATAATACTCAGTAAGCTACACATTAGGTGGCACAATATCAAACATTTAAGTTCCACCCAAAACATTGTTTCCTATACAGCTTTTCATGGATACTAATATTCACAATATTTTGTGTTCATTCTTTGTCTAGAGAGGTGCGATGCTGGCAGATCACCTTTTGTGGATGTTTCATGACTTTAGGCGCACCCTCTCTCTCTCTCTTCTAAACCTTCTTCCACTTCATACACGCCGACCACTGGGGAGCCTCGTGATTGTGCGAGTCAACCACACTGTTTTGGGTTGCAACTTCGAGGACCAGTACGGTGTTTGCTTCGTAGACGAGGCCAGGACAGGTTTTGTACCTGGCCTTCAGATAAACCCACTGAAACCCCAACTTGCAATGTTGCAGTGATTGGCAAGTACAGTACACAGAGCAGCTCAGTCAGTCTGCCAGAATGTTGCACTGTCTGCGGATGCTGTACTTTGGTGAGGCACAGATTGTCACCTGTGACTGTCTCTACATTCTACAAAACCACCAACATAGCACCAACGAACAACATCAAGACCAATACAGGCATAAATTACTTTATTGCCACCGAAGACTGTCTATGACTGCTTCAAACCTGCCGCTCTTGACAAACTACAACAAGGCCATCAACCACCTCCACTAACTATTAAACAGTAAGCAAAATGCACAGTTCTTGCACATAAAGTTGACAGCACAGTTCTTGCACGTAATGTTGACAGCACAATCCTTGTACATAATGTTGAGAGTACAGTTCCTGCACGTAATGTTGACAGGTATTGTGGTTGGTGTTGTCGTTGATCCTTCTTTATGGACAACACAACCCAAAACTCGGTAGAGTGCTTATACTTTACCAGGAGATCACCCTGAGCGCTTCTGGCTCTTGGAGAGGGGCTCAACGTCACACGTTTGGGGGATGCAGTTCCAATACTTAACCTCGTTGTCACGTGCACCCACCCACTCGAGCCGCTGTGACTCCCCCCTCATGTGATATGATCTCCTCAGTCCCCTTCGACCTATTATTATTATTCCGTTCTACCCTGTCCACAGCTGTGGTTCTTGGTTCTTTCTCTCTCTCTCCTTCTTTCCTACTTCCTGGGAGGCCTCACTAGGACAAGGGCAAACACCAGCAAATTTGAATACATTTACTGGACAAAGCACATACACAATACATACACACATATAATAATATTAATAATGAATCCTACACTCTATACTATTTCAGTCAGGTTGCACTCCAACACCATCAGAACTCTATCATCTGCTTATCAAGCGGTGTCCTATCTCCTGATTCACCACCTAATACTACCAACCTCCTCAAGTAGGTCAAGTCTTATAACACAATGTTGCTCTATCAGCATGAGAATATATATCTATAAATATGTGCAAGGAAAACCAGCGTATGACTGCAATAACATAAATATTAGTATAAATGTTCCTTGATATACAACAATGATAAATCGATCACCCTATCAGTCCTAGAACACATATGTATGTCTCTGCAGGTAATCCAGCCTACGACTGTAACTCTATACTTCAGTATAAGTACTCCTTGGCCCAAAAATGGCAAACAATTACTCACCTTTCACTGCGTCTTGCACGCTAATGACAACCAAACACTCTACCAACTCCCTACAAGTAATCAACCAGAACTTCCCTTCCACATCTGGAAGCTCACTACCCTGATATCTTCAGGTTCTTCCGGGTTTATCTACCAGGATCCTCCGCAGCTCTTCCAGGCTGCTGCACCTTGAGCAACAGTGGTGCTTCACCACTTCTACCAGGGTCCTCCACAGCTCTCCTGGCTGCCATACCATGAAGTCTTCCTTGATCAACAATGGTGCTTCACCACTGGTATCACAAAAGCATGTAAACTCTTCTCCACTGCTTCTCCTCTCACAGCTTGAGGTCCAACTCCTCACTATAGGGTCTGCTCTTCCACAGAGCTAAGTATTTCTTCAATACCCTTGGAGTTCCATCCACTGAATCCTCCTCTACTAGCCTCGAAGTTCTTTCAGCAACTCCTTCCAAAGACAAACCTGCAACCCATTGATACGCCAATAAAAACGTTTCCCCTTAAACACGTAAACGAAAATATCCACACAATATGTTCGTACCTAACATCTCCTTGCTCTCTACATACTGTGAGAGTGGACTCTCCCGTTTGGGCTGGTCCATGCTCCGCCTTGCCTGGCGGGCGGCTCCTCGCTCTGGGAGCGGTCCTCCACCGCCGGTCGGTTGACGGGAGAGGACATGCTGCTCGTCCCTCCAGCTGTCTCTCTCATCTCCGTCCTCTTATTTAGGCTTCCTGCCTTACCAAAACATGTCTAACGTATCAATAAACAATCGCTATGATCGCTGGGCACACGATCAATTACCGGCAATCACTGTAAACTGGCTAAATTTGGGCTTACCACAATAAGGTCTCATGCAGGGCGCTCTCTGACGCGACACTGTGGGTACCTCAGGCTACCCACAGAACTGCCTTAACTGTCCCCTTAATACCTTCTGCAGTTCTTGACTTCAGCTGGCACGCCTCCTAACTTATTCCTCAGTCGAGACGTCTGTCCACTTCCTTTCTCTTGAGGGTATATCAACTAGGGGTTCCTCTCTAACAGGGGCAAACACGGAGTGTGGCTTCCCCCTCGCGATTTCTTCAGCTCAAGTGGCTCAAGCTCCTCTCAAGTGAGTCACGCCTCCAGCAAATTATCCACATCTCATAACCAGTCATTTATCTATTTTCTTATTCACTGCCCATATTCTCAAATTGTTTAGCGAATTTACCCAATTATTTCATGTATCTTCATGTTTGTATATCTCCGACCTCCTAGTCAGGTCAGGCTTGATAGAATAATTCTCAAAGGGAAGACTCGTTTTTCGGCTGCCTGAGATCATAACACAGGACAGTTCTTGCACGTAATGTTCAAAGTACAGTTCTTGCATGTAATGTTGTCAGCACAGTTCTTGGGCTAAGGCAATTGTGACTGGCTGGCGAGTCACGTATTTCTAAATATGTCTGAAAAATAAATAGCTAATTCACGCAAGGTATTATTCACAAATAAAACAAAGTTTCGCATCGTGGCCGGGGAGAATTGACTACGCGCCAATCCTTAACTGTACTCCTTTGTTCATCCAGGATTGTGTACCGAGTTGTTATACGATTGGCGGGTGGAATTCTAAGGGAGGTTATCTTGAGATAATTTCGGGGCTTAGCGTCCCCGCGGCCCGGTCCTCGATCTGGCTTCCTTTTTGTCATACATCACCAGGAAGCAGCCCGTAGCAGCTGTTTAACTTCCTGGTGCCTATTAACTGCTAGGTAAATAGGGGCATCAGGGTGAAAGAAACTATGCCCATTTGTTTCCGCCTCCACCGGGGATCGAACCCAGAACCTTAGGACTACGAATCCCCAGTGCTGTCCACTCAGCTGTCAGGCCCCTGTCAGGAAACTTCCCATAGTGGGTAAGGCTTACCATAAGCTCTGGGAAGCGACGGCTCTCAGCCTGCTAACATGACTCAGCAGATGTCTGTTCCTGTACCCACCTGTGGTATAACAAAAAAACTACTTGAAATGGTCAATCAGAGCAAATCGAAAAACAATACCAAAATAACAATAAATAAAATATCCGCTAGATATTCATATTTGCAAAATAAATTCATAAACACTAACTATTCATGCCAGATCCTCTTTTGTTATTAACATAATATTTTCATTTCTCTATTGCCACCGTCAGTCTTTTTCAATTGGGTTCGTACATACGGACGAACATAACACATTAGAAACATAACTGATATTATCTATTTTACGAAATTAAATCATTATTTCCCCATCTGGCAACCCTCCCTCATCCTCTTCCTCCTACTGAACAATGGTGTCAGGTGGTCATTCCCCTTAATGCAACACACGTCAGCAGATACCTAACTCCCAGGTGTAGCTATTTATTGCAAGGTGAACAGTGGCATCAGGTGAAAAGGAGCATTGCCCAAGCACTCATGTTCTGCCCCGGCAAACGAACCCGGGACCTTTCAGCTGTGACCCGAATGGGCTTATGGTTATGCACAATCTTTACTTTTGATTCTATTTAAATATACACACTTGTAGCATGCGGACAACATTTGGCCGTCGTACATTTGTAACAGCTGGCGATTCTTATCGCTTCTCGGCCAAGTGTCTGATACAATCCTTATGTAGAGTCCTTGACTTTTAACCAGTTTCTGGATCATGGGGGAAGTGAGTACGACCATGCGCTCCATCGCTGAGAATGGGAAGGTAAGCCATAGATGGATGACTGATGGATGACGAGTGATAATCGTCCGACCCCGGGTGTGCTTTCTGGTTATCCCATGGTCTCTTATTGGGTGATTATGTGGTGTAGAGGCTGTCCTCCACGGTGAGATGGGTGAGATAATGTGTGACGGATGAGTGTGTTTCATTGCACGCTAGGTGGTCCTGATGTGGGTTCTGCAGTTAGCCTCAAGGGAAGGGTAATATGTGTATTGAAAGTGTATGTTTAGAAAATGTAGATTTGTTTGTTATTCGTCCACGCCATTGCTGGAACGGGAAGACATATGGATGAGCGTGATGGATGTGAGGTAATAATCGCGAGACCCGGGTATGGTTTCTTGTTACCCCTCCGCCCTCCCCTCAGCCCACCACCTCATCCCTCCCATTCAGCCATCCTGATGGATGACTGACGGATGAGGAGTGATAATCGAGAGACCCGGGTGCGGTTTCCAGCTATACCAGCCCTCTTGATGAGCGATTATGTGGTGTGGATCGTCCCCTCCATGCTGAGATGGATGACAGGTGGATGAGCGTGATTATTAGCATGGTAAACGTGTTCAAGCCGGATGTGGTTTTCTGGTTAACCCGCTCCCTTATTGAAGCATGGTTATATAGAGGGTTCCCCACTCAAACAGTGGAAACGGGTGACAGATGGATGGATGACGGATGTCCGTGATCGAGCAGGCGTGGGGTGTGGGGGCACTACCGCGCTCCTCACACCTCAACCACGCTCCTCTCAGAGCGAGCCGATGTCATCTCTATTATGCTCCTCATACCCATTCAACGGTTGATCTCAGTGATTTAAAGTCATATTTTGTATGTAGTAATCTCAGTAAGTAGTCACCAGGCTGTGACTCATACGTCAGGCTGCGAGTAGCCGCGTCCAACAGCCTGGTTGATCAGTCCGGCAACCAGGAGGCCTGGTCGACGACCGGGCCGCGGGGACGCTAAGCCCCGGAAGCACCTCAAGGTAACCTCAAGGTATCTCAACATCAACCATAGTAAAAACCCACACACTATCCAGAGGACGTCTATCCAGTGTAGCCCCAGCAACGTTGCCCCATTACACCCTTCCTAACCTCCAGTTGGAGGTGAACTGAAGTGTATTGGGTAATGGCCACATTACTACCTCCCCCCCCCCGGGCCCCCTTCCCAACAGCAACATGTGGTGTCACTTCAATATCATTATTATAATACACAACAAATAAATATTAGTGTTATTCTTGTAACGTAACCAACAGGGAAACACTTCTTTGTATTAATTTAATTTCCTATCCTCCTGATGCATCTGTTCACTTAGCAGTTACATTCATAAACGATAAAAAGAGATTTGGTGAATATGTCCTTTCACCTGATGGGACTGTTCACATAGTGTTTCCTTTCACCTGATGCATCTGTTTACATAGCAGTTACATTCATAAAAGATAGAGATATATGGTGAACATGACCTTCCACATGATCTGGCTGTTCACATAACGTTTCCTTTCACCTCATGCAACTGTTCAAATAAAGTATAGTTCTTTATCTTGCTCTCATATTGTTCTTAGCATGTTCTGTGTTCATTGCATCCTCTTACATGTTCTTTAAAATCAAATATACAATTGTTTGTCATTCAGTAATTAGTTCTTGTCAAATATTTTCAGCCACAGTACAGTCAACTATGTTAATGTATTCTTGCCTATCAACTTATTATATCTTACCAACACTGTTTTTAAACAAATTTGTACTTTATTCAGTAACAAATTTATCAAGGAAATCTTTTCCTGACGTTTCTTAACTAAATTATCCGTCAATCAACTGAAAATACTCACTTTCATCATTTCTTGACTTAAATAACACTTCTCTCACCTGAAAATAGTGAAGCGTAACTTCTTTCAACACTTTTAAAGGCACTTCAACACCAAGAAGGCACAACAGTCGTTATGCCTTCTTGAAATAAGAAAAAAATAGTCAAAGGGATGTTTCTACACTGTTCTTAACTAAATATCACTTCCCCCAACTGGAAATAGTCAAGCTTACCACGTGCGGAGATTGACACAGCCTCTCATCGCCTTAACCATCACTAATTGGAGGCGTTGAGCTAGGCTGCTCATCACATTATCTGATTACTAATTGGAGGCGTTGAGCTAGGCTGCTCATCACATTATCTGATTACTAATTGGAGGCGTTGAGCTAGGCTGCTCATCACATTATCTGATTACTAATTGGAGGCGTTGAGCTAGGCTGCTCATCACATTATCTGATTACTAATTGGAGGCGTTGAGCTAGGCTGCTCATCACATTATCTGATTACTAATTGGAGGCGTTGAGCTAGGCTGCTCATCACATTATCTGATTACTAATTGGAGGCGTTGAGCTAAGGGTTGATAGAGAGATTCTCGTGTTCACCACATACAAAACAGATCATGCAACTCATTTATGTGTATGTTGATTTTAGTTTTAGTTAAAAAAAAATCCCAAACTGTATAATGTAACCAAAACATGGAAACATCTAATAAGGAGTTTTTTTTTGACGAGAGGCAACACTCAACACACAACACACATATCACAACTCACATCACACAAAAGACAACTCACCGCACATAACACACGAAACACAAACATAGACTATGTATCACAACACACACATCACAAAACACAACACACATCACGCAACACAAAACACAACACACATCACAAAACACAACACACGACACAACACAACATACATCACAAAACACAACACACATCACAAAACACAAAACACTAAACACGACACAACACACATCACAAAACACAACACACATCACAACACAACACACATCACAAAACACAACACACATCACAAAACACAACAAAACACACAAAACACAACATACAACACACATCACAAAACACAACACACATCACAAAACACATCTCAAAACACAACACACATCACAAAACACAACACAACACAACACAACACACATCACAACACAACACACATCACAAAACACATCACACATCACAAAACACAACACACAACACAACACACATCACAAAACACAACACACATCACACACACGTCTGTTTTAAATAAAGTGTCTCAGATCTTTTAAAGTATCGTATGTGTATTATTATTATTATTTATGTTGTTGAATATTTCGAACACTGAGAAAATAAGAAAGAGAAACTTTAAATATAACGTAGAGAGGATAAAGAGTGAGGAAAAGGTAAGGCTATATTAGACTAAGAGAGAAAAGGGGAGGGTAAAAGAGAAGGTGAAACTAAATCAGTTATATTGCCCAAAAACCTATGCGTAATCCTGGTTGATACCTGGTTGATGGGGTTCTGGGAGTTCTTCTACTCCCCAAGCCCGGCCCGAGGCCAGGCTCGACTTGTGAGAGTTTGGTCCACCAGGCTGTTGCTTGGAGCGGCCCGCAGGCCCACATACCCACCACAGCCCGGTTGGTCCCGCACTCCTTGGAGGAATAAATCTAGTTTCCTCTTGAAAATGTCCACGGTTGTTCCGGCAATATTTCTTATGCTTGCTGGGAGGACGTTGAACAACCGCGGACCTCTGATGTTTATACAGTGTTCTCTGATTGTGCCTATGGCACCTCTGCTCTTCATTGGTTCTATTCTACATTTTCTTCCATGTCGTTCACTCCAGTACGTTGTTATTTTACTGTGTAGATTTGGTACTTGGCCCTCCAGTATCTTCCAGGTGTATATTATTTGATATCTCTCTCGTCTTCTTTCTAGTGAGTACATTTGGAGGGCTTTGAGACGATCCCAATAATTTAGGTGCTTTATTGCGTCTATGCGTGCCGTATATGTTCTCTGTATTCCCTCTATTTCAGCAATCTCTCCAAACATAATCCAACATTATGTTTGTAAAACAACTTTGTATGTACTTTCCTGACTAAAATTTACTTTCTTACTATATACTACCACATACAGAGAGGAGAAAAAAATATGTATGAATTACTTTAACAAAAACTATAACTGAAATGTTAGGTTAAGGAATGTTAATTTTTTATGTAATGTTCTGAAATTAGTATATGTCTAAGTGTTTGCTAGAGTTGTGATGGTTTGTCTAAGTATATGTAGTTGTGCAAGTTTGAGAGAGATTGTATATACAGGATCGCTTGTAAAAGTTTGGGAAAGTGAATAAGTTAATGAACTGAGAGTATGTGCGCATGTGCAAGTAAGTAGTTGTTTGTGTAAGTGAGTGAACTGTTATTTTACATCAAACATGATAAATTCATCTTATGAGAGACATGTTGAACATAAAGCAAGAGGTATAAAGTACAAAAGAGAGAGTTTGAGACTAAGAGAAGGAGCCTGAAAAAGATATCACACTAAGACAGAAAATAAAGACAGACAGTGAAAAGGTATTGTCTGAAAAAAAAGGATAAAACAGTCATTGACAGAAATAAAGACATAGGTTATATTATATTGAGATGATTTCGGGGCTTAGCGTATCCGCGGCCCGGTCCTCAACCAGGCCTAGTTTTGTTACACATCCCCAGGAAGCAGCCCGTAGCAGCTGTCTAACTCCCAGGTACCAATTTACTGCTAGGTGACAGGAGCATCAGGGTGAAAGAAACTCTGCCCCTGTTGTCTCTGCCATCACCAGGGATCGAACCTGGACCCCTAGGATTACGAGTCCAGAGCGCTTTCCGCTCAGTTATCAGGCCCTCTAGGCATAGGCACGGACATTGACAGAAAACAAATATTAAGAAAGAGAAACAAAGCTAAGGCGTTGAGACTGATCTGAATAAAATGAGAAAAGACTGGGAAAGAGACATGAAGAGCTAAGACATTGAAACTTAAAATAAAATTGTAAAGTGTTTAAGTTGCATGAAGGTTCGTGAATGTAATTATCGGTGCATACGTTTCTTCATGTTTTGCATATATGGAAGAGTTCGTGTGTGTAGTAAAAGTTTGTGTTTTGTCAGACATGTGTGAATTTGTACAATTTTATGATAGTTTCTGCAGGTAATTGTATGTATTAATGGGACTTTGGCATATATATTTGTGCGAATTTGAGAAAGAGAGTAAATTAATGAATTGAGTTAACATGTGCATATACAAGTCTGCGTCTGTGTTTGTGTAAGTGACTGAACTGAGTATTTTGCTTAAGTTGTATAAGATTGTGAATGTGATTATAAGCTTACGAGTGTAATTGTATGTGTAAATGAGTGTTGTCTACGTAAATAAATAGGAGTTGATGTTTCAGTGAGAATAAGATGATGCTTAAAATAAGTTATGCTATGATAAAAACGTTAGGATAATTTAGGTTATGCATGCTGGTTCAGTTAGCTAAGATAGGGAGGAACAGGTAGGTTGGACTAAGTAAGTTACATTAGGATAGTTAGGTTAGGTTAGGTTAGTACACAGGAGTCCAGTTGGTAGGATTATGCAGTGTTGTTTAGAGAACAGTTCAAGATAAAGTGACTAAGAAAATATATTTTAACAGAATGATTAATAAATAGAAATGAAAGTTTGTTACAAAAAGGTGAACTAGTTACTTAAAGAGTTGTGTTTTGTGATATATTAAATGTTAATCGCGAATTTTGACTGTAAATGTCTTAAAGAACTTGTACTATTATATAATGATAGTTATTTTATACACTTTTATTTGAAGCATAAGTTTATTAGTACATAAAGTTGCACACACTTAGTTGGATATATTACTTAAAAGTTGTTTGAGGCGACAACACGTCTTGTCTTTGTAAGTTTTACATAAACTTTAATTCATATAAGTCTTGAAAAGTTGTCCTTAACTACTTATTTATTGAATGATGAACAATGTTTGTTACAGAGAGAGAGTAATATTTCATACAAGAAAACTATTTTAAATGTTTAAGAGAATAATTTTGATGATACTGAGAGTATTCTTTTACGTAAATATACTACAGAGAGTATTCCTGTTGTCTTTGAGAGTGTTTATTGAGAATAAAGATGATATGAGAGTATCATTTTGATGTATAAAGTCATGTTAAAGAGTGCAAATGACAATTAAAATTATCTTGGAAGGTATTATTAATGTTTTGGAGAATTTTTAATGCATGAAGTTGTCTTAGAAAGGTGGATTGATTTATGTTAACACCATTTCGATATGTATAGGACAACTGATGTGTATTAATTTTATAAACACTATTTGGATATGTGTATAGTCAACTCTCCATGTGTATTTATTTTTGTAAACAGCATTTAGATATGTGCATTGACAACTCCTGCTCCTTTACACACACTATTTATTTGAACAGATGCATTAGGTGTAAGAAATCGGTAATTCAAAACTAGTTTATGATTCATTTATTATAAACACATAC